>NW_006711225.1:341571-437562 GCF_000271645.1 Tremella mesenterica DSM 1558
CTAGGCAAATCACGTGGAAGAGGAAGGATGTGGACGACGTATGATCTAAAAACCGGTTTTACACATTTGATCGTTCTTTCCCCACAACTCAGACTCTTTCTTTCAACACGCTGGAGCGCAACCCTGCCATTGATGGTTTTGCTTTCAAGAGGGATGATGGGGAAAATCGAAGACAAAAATGGAAACGTATCCTTTGAGACGAGCGAACGGCCCCCGCCTTGTCCGCTCGTGATCAAACAGTTCCCATTCAAAAACAAACATCCGTCGTTGATTGCAGAAGCTGTCGAATATTTTCAGGTCGAACGTGAAATGATCACTGGGTATTTGAACCTTCCCCAGTTGGACTTTGTCAAGATGAAGGGTCTTCTGGAGGGTTTGTGGTTGCTAAGGATGACGAAGTGAACCAGATGAACAAGATCCATGAGATAAACGGTCAGGTCAGCGAGTTCAACGATGTAAACGAGATGAGTGAGCCAGACGAAGGCCAGATGATGGAGATGAATGAGATGAAGGGAGAAGGAAAGGGAGGGATAAAAGAGTAACAGAAGATAGGGAAAGAGAAGACAAAGAACGAAAGAGGGAAACTTCACTGTCTGGCGGTCATCGTGGAAGATGGAATGGGTAAAACTTGTTCTAGTCAATTGAAGAAACTTTCAATAGAAGAGAAGTGAGTCATATTTTAATTGTTGGTCTTTCCTTACTTTGCACTTGCTCTTTGCTCTGTATTCTTTACTCTTTACTCTACCCTTGACTCTTCACCCTCCACATCTCACTCTCCACCCTCCACATCTCACTCTTCACGCTTCACGCTTCACACTTCACTCCCTCCCTCTTTCTCAACATTATCACTCACAGCCCCTTGTCCCCATCTCAACCACGCTCGAACGAGACTGACAATCACAGAAGCGAGATCATATCACATTACGAAATCTTGTCCAGACATCGGATTTTACACGGAGATGCTCATCCACATAATTGGATCCGAGTTTCCCAATCATCTCAACCATCACCATTTCCACTTGCGTCCAAACCATCTAAAAGAAATCGCAAGATCCATAGTGGAAGAAATCAACGTCGCTTTTGAGAAAGATGATGTTTATATCTTATCAGCTCCCCAGACGGTTTAACCTTTCCATATTCTTATGTACTGTATGCCTGTTGGGGGGGGAAGGGTGGGGGGGGGGGGGGCGGTGGGTTTGAGGTGAACCGAGCTGGCATAGTGACATTACAATTATACGGATTTCATCCAACATGATCAAACTGCTGAGATCCCAAAAGACAACTTGAACGTCATTCAGAGTTCGAAGTTTGGAGAAATCGGTAGGGTTTGTTCAGATGAACGCTTCTGATACTCCTGGTGTTAGGACTTTGAGGATTATTATAGGTTGTCGGGATTGGCTAAGAGTGGTTTTGGTTGGCCCGAGAGGATGGGAGTGGTTGATTTTGTCAATAGGTTAGTCGGTTTTATAAAAGAAATTCATAATCTCTTTGGCTCTCTTTGGTGACAGTACTGCAATTCTCATCTACCCTTTCTTCAGTCATTTCTCGAGCCCAGTCCTCATTCTTTCCCTCAAATTGTCCGTCCGTCGCTCCATGTTGCTTGCTGTTCGTTGTCACTATCCAAACTCCACCCCACCTTCAAAGTCATGAAATAACCCCCTCCCCACACACACCTCTCTGGACTATTGCTGACTTTACAGATACAAACATTATCCCACTCAACCCTTCCCTACCGAACTCACTCCCACCGACGACGACGACGACCACCAATCAGTCGATTTCCATTCTCAAGCTATGACAATCCCTGAATACCTCTCTCTTCCACTGAAAGATGAATATAAATATTCGATCAGGTCTGATACTGTGTGTATGCAGTTACAAGTCACGGATCTCTTATCACGTACTTTACGTCACTCTAGAACCCTTCAGAAACATCAACATACACATGTACAGGTGGATTCGCAAGGAGAAGACGTTGATAAACACAACGATGCGGAAACAAAAGATGTGGATGTGGAGGTAAATTCGGAAATACAAGGTGAAGATTCAACTTTCTATGAAGAAAAATCAATCATTCAACGTGAATTATTAGGGAAAGATGTGTTGAGTAACACCGTGAAAGATGAAATGAATTCGTATCGGACTTGAGGGATGAAAATGCAGGGCAAGTTGGAAGAGACGTTGGAGAGTTTGGATGAGAGGGTTGGACAGTTGGAGGGGGTTCAAAGATCGATTGAAAGAGAATCAAGTTTAATTGAACGGGGTTCAGAGTCGACTCGAGGAGAAACATGTTCGCTTGGAAGAACATCAAATTCAGTTCAAGGAAACTCAGAATCAACCGATCGAAAGTCGTATCCGATTCAAACAAAGTCAAAGTCGAATGAACAAAACCCACCAGGCACTGACTGAAACTTCGAGTTGAATTGAAAGAGACTTCAAAGTCCACTGGACAATAGACACTGAGAACCACCTGAACGAGACTCAAAACCAAATCAAAAACACCCAAAACCAACTAACAAACATGTTACGGGGTAACAACGAATCGAGAGGACTCTATCGAGTTCGACGGATTAGGACAGAGGAAAGCGGGAGTTGGAGGCAGTGCTGCAGTAGGTAGGGACGGGTTTTCCCTTTTCGAGATTTCCCCACTGGGTTTGCTCAAAAGCGGTTTTTCACCTGTCCGAGTATGTACATAGACGCTTGCAGTAGGAACTGAGAGGAGGACACGGATACCCGTAGACAGTATATAGTACAATCAGCAAAGTACCAACTTTGCTGATTCTTCAATATCATTCTTTGGCTACATCGATTGCAGAGGAGACACGATCCATTAGCACCAGAGCCCCTAGATTTCCACGAGACCTCCATCGAGTTCGACCCAACCTGCGACCTAGTCGTCGTGTTTCCAGTACCGTTACAAAACACCACCGAAACCCTCATCTCCGAATCGAATACCCTACAAACCCAAGCATCCCAAAACCTCGCACTCAATTCCCTTCTCGCGACCGAAGAATCCAACCCTCGATCAACAAAGAGAAGTTGGGATCATGGGAGAGAGAAATTGATGAGACAACTGAGGTTTGCAGAAGAACGTTCACAAAACGAGGATCCAAATTCAATTTCCAGACCAAGAAAAGAGCCAGCAACCTTTAGAAGACACAAACGAACAAGACACCTACACTCGAAAAGAAGCTCTGGAGAATCTAAACAAAGAAACAAGATTCTCTACGAACCAATTGATAGGATTGCAAATCACCGGTCAGGTCGCTAGGTTTTATGGATGTTTTACCAATCCGGTACGGAATGTTTTTATGGCTGTTTATGTCACGACCTGTCCCTAGCAGATCTCTAAGACACAAGAGACAGGTGGACTGAAGTAGTTTACAAGCTTGAGCTACAAGGAACGAAGTGTAGCTCGTAGACTTGTGAAGCTGGTCGGACAGCTGAGTGACTCGGAAGGATCTGGCAAGTCGAGATGATGAGGAGAGGGGTGTCGATAGCGAGGGAAGGTATGTTGAGGTCGAAGTCGAGTTGCAAGGTTAAGTCGAGATCTTTGAGATGTGGCAAGAAAATATATTGATCCTTGAGAAAGAGGATCCTACAAAGGGTTTATATAGACATTCTTCTTGAACAGATGGTGTCTCCAATTTGTCCCCTCTTCCTCCCTCGTGTACCATCTGCCTATACCATTTGCCTATGCAAATGTTTCTATACCATTTGTATATCCCGTTTGTCTCCTACCACTTGTACTATGCCATTTGGTTACTTAGCATGTACAGTTTGCCCTTCTATCATATGGGTTACGACAGGGTCGTAACAGTTTACGACGATTGTGGGGATAGAGTATCAGATGGTTTGGGTCTAAACGATTTGAGACCGGTTCCTCAGGGTGTACGCTGGGTTTATTGTTATTTTCCTTTCGAGTGATTTGGTTTTGCACATGTCGCTTTCGTTCTCAATCTATCTACCTATCTCACTTTCGTCCATCTATATATCTCTATCTCCCCTTTGCTCCTTACACCCTGAGATGTTAGCCGATAGAATCGGGCCAGGACGGCCGAACCGCCGTTAGAATTACCCCTTCCGTCGAATATTTCTCCGTTCAACTTATCCTCTGAACTTTATTCGATCGTCTCTGGTTTTATGAGTGTGAGTGGAATGTGATAAGTATAGAGACATGTAGAATTGATGCATGCTCTTTTTCCCCTCTGTATTACCATCTAATTATTAGCAAACATGAGATAAATCCTTTGTCCACTCATACGTTGACTGTCTTCTTCTCGAACGAGTGTAGGGCAAGCAGCCCCTACTTTTGGCACCCATCCCTGTACCTTGCCCTCCTCTTCGACTCTCGACTATCTTGGTTGCTGAACGTATGGCCCGTTGCTTTGTTTACGGTGGATGTGACTGAGTTGAGATCTCCCAAGAGCGATGCCGTCTTCCCCGATCTGAAAGGACCGGGGAGCTGGAAGTTTGTTGATTCACCCAGGTGCTGGATGGCTTCTGTGGAGCGGGCAGAACTCCGACATCTACCAGTACCTAGTAAGATGAAAGATGATGGGTCGGAAGCAAGAGGAGCGTATGTAAGAGGAAGAGCAGGCACAGGTGACGGAGTGACATAGCTTGAGTAGATGTGATAGAATGTGTCAGGTTGTGGGGATAGATAGCGAGGTAGGTAGGTAGGTAGGTACGTTGATAAGGGCTAGTCTGGTTGAGAGGATGACAGAGGTTGACTGGAATCAGCACAAACCATTGACCGCTCTATCGTTATCCACGTTGGATGTAACTTTTCCCACCTCGACATGACTTGCTTGCCTTGTTTTAGCTCCACCTTTTCCTCACATAATGCACTCATCTCCACCCGGCCTTCTTCTAACAACAGGGTCTCATCTAATGTCAGACCTGTCACGTTAGCCGAGCACTGACGGTTCAGAAGCAATCATTCAGAGTGCACACAAGGCTACGGATGTCGGGCGTAATCTATCAAGCTCACGACGGTTTGAGAGGCTCAACGTGAGATTTTTGACAAGAGTGTATGTTTGGTCATTCATCTTGATGCGAGTGTTGAAACTCTCAATGGTGAAATATGCATGATACACCCAATCTCTGTGCATTTTATGCATCCTGAACTCTGTAGGATCATTCTACATGTCTTACATCTTCATAATTTGCAATATTGATGAAGTGTAGGGATTTGGGTGAGTTGTGACTGGATTTGGGTGAAATGGCCAAATTTCTGTCGGGTTAATTCGAGGTCCGTCGCGATTATCCAGTTTCGCCTTGTTGTTGATTACCATGATCTGCTATCCCCACTTCTGTCACCCGCTCCCCACTCTTGATCGACACAGCGAGCCTCGGCTTTGCTGAGGCGAAAGACAACAACATGACCCCCAACATACTGGGTGGTGGGGTAGGAGGTTGGTAGGCTGGCACTCTTCCATCCAGAACCAACTGACAATCAGCTGCGGGATGCGGTCGAGGTAGAGAAGAGGGAAGTTCGGGTTAACCGGTACCGAGCGAGGAGAATAGGTTTTGGAAGCGGTTGTGCGGATTGCTTACTGTTTTCGCTTGACTGAGCTTGTTTCCAAGACATCCCTGATCTCTTCCCTTTGTAGATGGGAACATCCGTTTCAGTTCGGAAGTTGGCATTGCTTCGCCATCGCTGGAGGTTTCATGATCATCGACGGGAGTTTGAGGAGAATGTGAATGTGTGGATAAGCCAAGGGCTTGAATATGAAGCTTCGGCGTCGTCCTGCGTGTCAGCAACCAGATACTACCGATGGCCGTGATGACTTACTATCTCGAATTGCTGAGTGTTCTTTGCACAAAAGCAAGCGACCCCTCGCACAGTAACTCCCGCCAAGTGAGTTGGAGTCTGTCCGTTGATCATCTGGCCACGTCCGTTGGATGGAAGCATCCCTGTTTGAGACCTTTATTGTCAACTATTGTACGTTTTTTAAGAGTGACGTACCCAGGCAACAAACATTTTCCTTCTCTCTGCCAGATCTTTTCCCTGATAGATATGTCTCCTGGGTAGTCCGTTCGGCGGGATTCCCTGGGGAGAAGAATGACAATGGAGTATGTCTGGTTGTCAGCAGACTTACTATGAGAAAACTGACTGGAAAGTTACAAGAGCGGATGAGTGCATGTCGAACCAGCAAATCTCTCGTACGGTTGGTTGTCAACAAGACACGTTTACGATACACGACATAAGTTTTCTCTGACGCACTCATACACTCGTACTTGGGAGTTTCACTAGTGACGTATGAAGGGGCGGTGAAGGTTGGTACGTGAGAGAAAGGTGCGACGGGTAAAGGTCAGGCTGGAGAAGGTGGGATTGTTACGTGAGATACTGCGGATTCCTCGGAAGAGATCACATGTGAAATGACGATGGATGTTTTGAGGTGAGATGACGAGGGTCCTGCGGGTAAAGGTGTCATGGATGGTTCAGATTTATCGGGTGAGGGTGGGGTGGAGATTGGGACAGTAAAAAAGGTGGTGTGATAGAGGTGGGAAGAGAGGAAAGTGAGGGTGGATTGGCGGGAGCGGAGCTGACCGGTAAAGAGAGGGTGGATAATGTGGATAAAGTGGATGGGGAAAGTGAGGGTGGGTCGGTCGCGGTGAGGCTGACTGGTAAAGATAGAGTGGACATAGATGATAAAGAAGAAAGTGAGGGTGGGATGGGAGGGGAGCTTGGTGGGAAAGGGCTGGGAGGAGCCGAGGACGAGAGGGTATGTGTATGAGGGGGTATACCAAAGAAGGTCCTCCAATGACTTGGGACCTCCGCCTCCATATCTTGCTCAAAACTGTCTTCCGCACCAGGTAAGTACTGGTTTGGGGGAGGTGGTGTGTGAGGTCCTCGGGGGAGATCATCAGATAAAGCTCCCCCATCGGAGGGGCCGGATGGTTGGGTGGATCCAGGGGGGCTGGAGAAGGGAGATACGGAGATGAGACAGGGGTCGGACTGAAGAGGACGTACAGGCGAAGGGGACGGGGGGTCTTGTTGAGCGAACCTGAAATACTCAAGCGGTTGGGGAGGTGGAGATGGTAGACTCCAATTTGAGTTCTGGCAAGGTCAGCATGAGTACGATCATTCAGTAAGTTAGTGAGGTAGTACCTGGATATCTTGTGTTTCACCGGACTCGTTACACATGTTGGAGTTGTAAATGGTCAGCTGGTCAAAGTTGTGGATATGTGATCAAGTAGTGGTCAAACGAGACAACAAAAGGTGACGAGATGGTACAGTGTAAAGTTTCAACAGCTGGAATCGGTATTGACGTCATCTTCAATGTCATCTCTTGATGGCGTCACCAGATGCCCAGGCACAATTCCGAGTGTACGAAGAATGGACGTATCTCGTATGGACTGCCCATGATGGATAGATGATGACGACATTTCCAGTGGCCAGTGAGATTGATTGTGCGGGGCTCCTCCTCCTCTGCTCTGCCACATGGGGAATTCCCACTCTTATTCTCTTTTTTCCAGTTAACTTTTTCTCTTCATTCGGGGTGGGTTCGTGTCTCATTTTTCTACACTTGTTACACTCTTATCTCTCTTTCTGCACGATTTCCCTTCCTGTCCAGCTTGTAGTTCATGATGTGCATCATTCAACTCACTCTGATTTGGTTTTCCTATGATACCCTGGCTGACGGGATAGATCATCAATCCTCGACTTGTCAATATGCCTTCTTCATCTATCATTGCTTGGGTACGGGGGCCAATCTTCGCCGGTCTTTTGGCGGTGATTGGAGATCAGCTGATTTGGTGAACTGGTGAACGAGGTGAGTGACATTCTGGGCGACTTTGTTCCTGAGGGCTACAAAATGGTCTAGTTTGGTAGTTCCTCCCATTCCGTCTCCTCTGTCCTTTGCTGATGATCAGTCTTGCATCAGTTGTACTCCCTACCTTCTGATCTCCTACCCTATGTATTATTTCTCTATCTGACTGCTTTTGTTCCTCATGGCGGTTTACTACCAATCCTCAAACTCGTATTGATTTTTGATTGTGCAGAAAATGTTTTGTCATGGTTCACGACAGTTGTATCTTCGGTGAGTTTCTCCTTTTCTTCAGGTGATTATCAATCCCCTCTTTATGACCCCACGAAATCGTTTTTCCCATCAGAGAAATCGTAATCGATCATTCCTTCTCTGTCGTAGTTGACAAGTATCATACCGTCTTTACCATCGGTCGGTTGGTCGACATGTATTGACATCAGGTTCATCTCATGTGGTATTCCAACCAGAGGTTTCGTAAGTACATCTGCTCTCTGAGAGACAGTGCTGATGTATCTCAGTTCAATAACTATGTTACTGACTAGATCTCGTATCACATGATGTCGTATGTCAATGTCTTTTGTCCTCTGGTGAGTACCAGGTATCTTCGCTAGTAGGATCAGTCTCTGGTTGTCGCAGTTCAGTGTGGTAGGATTGAGCTGATTGTAGCCTATCTCTTTCAGCAATCCTCTCTACCACATTGCTTCCTTTGCTGCTTCCAACATCGCAATGTACTCTCCTTTTTACTGTCAATGACAATACTGTTGCTGGTCTTTCATGACTCCTTGTTATTGGTGGGTCGTTCATTATGAATGTCCAACCTGTCGTTGATTGTCATGTGTCTTTACAACTTGCCCAATTGGTGTCCACCCTACCTGCAAGATTGCTAGGTTCTCCGCCAAGTCAAATACCGTGTAATCTGGTGGTTCAATGGTAATATTTATCACCTTTATACCTTCTTCCCGTTCCTTTTTTGTAAGCTTGGTGAGTTACCTTGCTAGCTATGACGCTGAGTATGATTTGTCAGGTCGTGTGCATTTGGCTGACCACTCTAGACATCCTATCGACTCTTGATATGGTCGGATTTCGACTCCTACCTCAGATCCTGTTGTATCCTTTACCGTGGTGGGGGATGGTGTTTTCAAACTCGATGTAAGTCGTTTTCTGAGAATTTTTGAACCACTTCATTGTTGTATGCTGGTTGATTTAAGCATATCACCTTCTTCTTTCTACCGCGGGCTACTTTCATACCGAGGATCATGCTGATCTCCCCCAGGTCGGTTATTATCCAACTTTTTCCTAGTACTTCGAAAACTTCTTGGGCATCACGAACCGATTTAGTCGCGAGTGCTAGATTGTCGACATCAAGCAACACTGCTGCTCCCTTTTCTTCAATTCTGCCCTCTGGTCTGTAGTGAAGATCCCAGTCAGGTTCACTTCTCGAAAACTTAGGTGTGATAATCCTTCTCCTAGCTTGATCTATCATGTCCTTCCCGATTGCTTTGACCTGTAAAGCAATTTTATCACCTTCGAAGCATTACATCCTTGCTTTGGTTTCATTCCCTTGGAATACATCAAGTGGTTTACAACTTCGACTTTACCGTTCAAATACGCCCCTTCGACAGCCTGTCGAGCCTCAAGATCCTCTGTCCCTGTGAGTGTCAAGAGTAACCTTAGCAATCCCGCTCGACCTACATTTGGGCACATTTACTCAAAATCGACACCCGGTACTTGTCAGAAATTTTGGGCTACCAAACCTCGACTGGTACTTTAGTAGGTGTCCCTCTGAATCTGTCCTTACCTTGAACACCCACTTACAGCCTGTGGCTTTTCGGTCTGGTGGTAACACCATTTCTCTCCATGTCCCTTTACTGTCAATGTTGGCCATCTCTTTTCCCATGGACTCCAACCATTTCTCACCATCCGGCACCTGTTTTGCTTCTTTAGGAGCTATGGGATCAATGAGAGAGGTGTCCGCTACCAATAACAGTGATTGATGCAAGGGTGACTAACCTATCATCAGGCTTGCAATCAAACTCCAGGAACAAATCATTTCCTTCGTTTATATCATCTCTCTCTTTGTCAACGATCTCGTTCTCATAGGCCCAATCGCCTCCTCAAACACCCCGTCCTCTTCTCCTAGCTGTAGAATGACGCCCAATACCTGGTGAGTCGTTCTCATTAGCGAATAGTGATGACTAAAGAGTCCCCCGACCTCACCTAGAGGCCTCACGACACCATCAAAGTCAAGCTAGATCCCATCTTCAACGATGAAACACTCCCAGACCAACGTGCAGAAAGTGGTGATCATGCAATTTGAACAATAATCAAGAGGAGATCGACCTGTCGAGCGATGCACGTCTCGTGAGTACTTGTTTTGTCCTGATCTGTCCACCCTGACAATATATCCTCTTACACCCTCATCCCGGCCAAGAATAATGGCTGACAAACCCCTAGATACGGTGAAGTCTTACTTCATTCTGATCTCCGTTGGTACCTGAACGTAACATCGTTCTCCGAATCCCTTTACAATCTCTAGATTGGTCTGTCTTCCAGTGAGTGATGTTCAACCCGATTTCCAATCGATGTTTTCATCATTATCATAGCGGCATACCTGACAGCATAGGGCCAAGATCCGTTCGGTGACCCAGAATCAAGCAACATGGCCATGACCATACCCTTCAAGGTATATATCATCCTTTCTGCCACTCCATTCAATTCTGGTGTGTAACTTGGCGTGATGTAGTGGCTGATCCCGGCTGATAGATAGAATTCTCGCATTTGATGACTGTCGAAGTCCACCTCCCCCATTGGATTTCACCACTCTCACTCTTTCCCTGAGCTGTTTTTCCAACCCCAATATACACTGCTGTACTAGATCTGATGCCTCACTTTTGACGGTTATTGGTATCGTGAAGACAATTTGGCTCGCCCTTTCAATACCAACGCAGAAATACCTTTCGCTGATTATTCCCGGTTTGAACGGTCCAGTTATATCGACGCCTACACCTTTGCCATCTCCTTTCAACATCGGTGCTTCCTTGTTCTTGGGTATACGGGTTATCTTGGCCTGCATTCAGGCTGGGCGATTGTCGGTCAAGAATGGGTCATTCTTGTAAGTCTCCCATTCCTCTCTCAATGATCCCTGTCCACCTAGACTCTTGAGTTTGTCTACACCTATGTGTTTAAGTCTCTGATGTTCAGACTCGAGTGATGATATGGGTTTTGGTGTCGATATGATGATCGTCACGGCAGTCATTGTTTCACCAAAGCATACTTACCAAAGTGAGCCATGTTTCATTACACCTAGTCCTTCCTTTCCTCTCCCCAGCAACCCACCATCACAATCAAGGTTTGCTCTCCATCCCCACAGTAATGATTTCGATAATGACAGAAGGCTTAACCTTGCGGTGGAGACACCAAGTACGTCTTTCAGTACCAACCTCGGTTTCGAGTCTAGTTCGAGTTTAGTATCACCTATTCCTAGGGCTGTCATTGATTTTCCAGAGGCCAAACCAAATATCCTTGGTTCAATCAACCTTTAGAGGTTGGTCAGAATGGATCTGTGAATGGATATATGGTGAGTAGCACCTCTGTCCACTACCCAAGTAGGTATAACCCGTGTTGAGTTGACCTCTCTAGTCTTGGTAGCCAATTCCATCACATCACTCCAATCATCTTTGACACACGGATCTTCAATCCCACACAATATTATTCATGTACCCTCTGTCATGGAACCACGATTCACTCGCGACCACCATGGCTGTCCACGCTTGGTGTTCACCATCTACGGTAATGATGTCGCCAATAGGGAGTTAGGCTTGGAGGGTTCAGCAGATTCAGACTGGGATTGTTCTTTCAAACCTGTGCGTCCCGTTCTGTCTTTCTTCTGTTCCCTCTGCCCCTTCTTACCTCCCTTCTTATCATCTCTACCCCTGACATGGCCACCATTTGGCCTTTTCGGCTTGTAACAGTCCTTGGTCGGGTGGCCTACTTTATCACAGTTGAAACATTTCCTGATTATCTTCTGATACTGACTATCAGTGAGGTTCTCACGGTTCACTCTGTTACCATTCTCCTTGACGGCCAACATCATGAACCCCTACTTATTCATCCTTCCAACAGGACGTACTTGACGCCTCGCAGTCTCGGCATTATACTTTGCAATTACATTCAGCCACGCTTTGTTCGCATGTATTTTGACATGTATGAGTTGGAATGATGGAGCTTAGAATGGTGTTGAGGAAGGTATGTGCCCTGTCATGTAGGTCCAGATCTATACCCACCATTTTTGCCTCCGCTATGGTCTGCAGAAAATCCTCCACATGTCTAGCCATCTCATCTGCTGTTGCATCATCCCTTAGATCATAGCTGTACGGCTTCTGACCGACTACTCTTTTGGCCTCCATGATCTTGGTCTCATGTATCCCAATGCAATGTTCCCGCATGGCTTTTGCTGACTTTAGATTATCGAAATCTACCCTTACGGCCTCTTCATTCCCTGGGCTCTATTTTCCTTAGCTTGCCAGCGTCCTCACTCCCTCGAATCCTCTCCTGTTATCCTCATCCCCGTCCTTGTCACCGTGGTACCTGTTACTCCCTTCACTCCACCAGGTGCGACTAGTCCAGGAATTGTCCCTTGTTGCTGGGGCTTCACCGACCCCTCACGTTCACCGACTGGTTGCGTGGGTACTACCGACCCTGCACGCTCTCCCACAGGACGACTTCCAACTCTCCCAGGTTTGATGTTGGTACCGTGCAATGCACTCCAAGCATCACCTAACCGCAGGTACACCTCGATTGCCTTTTTCCACGGGCATGAATGGCCGTGTCATGAGAGAGTTTTGGAATCATTCTCAAGTGAGATCTTGGAGGATAAAGAGGAGATGATTACATGGTGTGAGTTGTTCCTGTCCTGTACACAGTGGGTGCGTACGTCCTACTGTTGAAATCTGTTAAGTTTGAAAGCTGATATTCAGAATAATACAGAGGGGGGAAAAACATGCATCAAATGTACATGTGTCTACATCTATCAGAACGTGAAGGAAGGGACGTAATAGAAGGGGAGAAAGAAGAAAGAAGAGGAATGAGAAGAAGAAAAGACTTTGGGGGGAAGAAGATAGATGAAGGAAAGAGATCCGTCTCCATGCTCCATACGTGTGTGAGCGATGAAAAGAACGGGACGGTAGAGTTGAGAACAGGTGTCAGATAAAACGAGACATGAATGAAGTAGTCGAGGAGAGGTTGAATCACCAATCAACTCGTAGAAGATATGCATATGCGTAATCTTACTCCTTGAGTGATCAGTAGCCGACCGTATTCTGTTAATCATAACCAAAACTCACAGTGTTGACTGTCATTCAAAGACACTGTGAAACCGCTCAAGGGATAATTCCTATCATGATCTTATGCGTACAAGGTTGCTAGTTTGGGTAAAAATTAACAATTTTCCAAGATCCGGTAGATTGACCATGCCTAGCTCTATGCTATGTTAGTATCAATCCATGTTCCATGACAGAAGACGGTTACGGTTATGGTTGAGAAACACGGACGAGGAAAATCATACTCGTACTCGTACCGTTGAACCAGCTCATGTACTTCATCCACCAGAGGGTGCAGGGTGTAACTTTGGAGTGATACAGCTGAGGTGTCATGACAGGTAACTTGCAGTAGAGCAATCAATCTGCAATATCAACAAGAATTTGGCCGGATAAACAGGAAGATTCCTTACCAAGCCAAGGTATAAATAAGTGTACAGTAGAGTACTCATCTTCTCTTTTCTTCCTCCTTCACCACCTGGTTTCGTTTGGATTTGATGACATTTGTGGTGAGCATCCGATAGACTCAATCATGTTGATGTCAGTTCGTATGCTATTGATTCAGTACAAAGGGTCAAGATGTATGCTTTAACATTTTATTCGTGTCACTCATCTCTACTCGATTAATACGAGTCATTACGCAATCGACTCACCTAACCCACCCCAGACAAATCTATCCTGTTCGACTAAACATCATTCTTACAAACGTTCATGTTGGCAGATCTCAGATCTTTCCTCCGTTGACGACACCCCGGTAGTAGGTTGTTTCCAACCCTTTCTGCTCTTTCAAACCTCTTATTGAGCTCACAGAGGTCTCATGCTTCTTCCTTGACGCCAGTCATGGTTGAATCCAAAAACAGGTCCTATAGAGAACGTCAAATGAACAGGGGTGGGCAGGAGTTCAGCTTTCCATCGCTCGAGTTGTTTGAGAATGACAATGACGATCCTACATATGTACATCTTGGGCGATGTTGATGATGACGGCTTGATCGATTGAGAGATTTAGTAGAGGTAGAGGGTGTCATGACGTTGGATTCTGGAAGAGGGCAAGGGAGACCGACGACCGATTGCAAGTGAGGGAGAAGAGGGTGGGGTTTTGCCGGGAAAGTGGTCCTTGAAATCAGATCAAAGGCTAAAGTTGTGTAACGATCTGAATAAATTTTGCATGCCCAAGTGATGAAATCATATCAGATAATGAAATCAGCTAGAGCTGGAAAATCGGGAACCTCCTAGATCGTAATAAATAATCATAATCCCAAACAAGCATAAGTGATGAATCAGCAAACATATCTGGGAATAACACGAAAGAAGCATGAAGTCGTGTAACTGACCCACCAAAGTTTGACCAATTTCATGGAATACCTAAACCCGTCAGAGCCGTCATTCTTACCTGCTGTCTTTCCCAACGGAGGGGACTTTGTCCGGGAGCTCCATCCATCTTGTCCTGTGAAGCTTGTGTCTTCCCGTCGTTTTTGACTTTTTCTCCTTCTTTTGACGTATCCTGTATCCTCCAAACTTTTTGAGACAATCCCGATCCAATTCTCCTGCTCGACAATAATGTCTGCGTGTCTGACATCTTGGCAGCCGATTTCGACCATGACTCATGGGATCATTCCAGTACGAACGCGTTCTACGGATCCAAAGGTGGACAATCACAGAGCGACGGGGTCAAGGGCGTCGGCCTCGGCGGCACAGGCAAGTGAATACCAACTCGAAAAGACGGTCGAGGCATGTTGATCACATCATTTCGAGCGTACATCATGTCGCTGGAGAGACACCACCTCGATACCGTCAACGTCTTCTTCCAATGAGGATCAATGGGTGGACGCCTTTGAACGGATTAGGAAAAAAGAAGAATGGAAATGGGGTCTGGCTATGGTGTCTTGCGGAACCGCTGGGATGTGGTCGATATGAGCGAATGCTTTGATCACCTTTCTGGGATAGGCAATGATCCAGAGGAAATAGGAATGATGGGGCTATCGACTTTGGCCCACGGATTGACAGCTTTGGATCCAATGATCTGAGTGTCTGCTAATCATCTCAGCGGTACAGCCTCGAACTGTGTTCAATCGCGATAATGTACTCACATATAGTCATCATGTCCAGGCTATGATAATTAGTAAATAATTCTTACTTTCGTAATATCGAATTTGGGAGTGAGCGAGGTCACCAGTGTTACAATGTTAGGTCCCCGCTGCCCTGTTCTATCTTCCAACAAGACTTGGGGTAGCTAGCAAGGATGAATGTTCAGGCAGCGTGGCAGAAAGGTTCATGTAAATAGGCAAGGCAGTAACCGGTAGGAAGACCAGATAGACGGGAACGGATGTGGATATACGTGGACAAAAACTCACCGTGTTCAAACCACCGCATGAATGGAGAGAAAACTCGTTTTTGATCGACTTGATTTCGGTCCAATCAACATTGACCGTCTGTCTGCTCGTGCTTGTGTAAGTCAAGTGTCCATTCAATACAGAATACCAGCAAACCTGATACGATTGTGAGCTTTTTCAAACCTTCATCCGAGTCATCTTTTCTCCTCGAGAAATCATGTTTTTATACGAAGCAAGATAACTGATCTGGATCAAAAGCAGACATCTACTCCTGATCAAATGCAGAGGAAGAGGAGAGGCAGTAGAGGTAACGATAAGAGTACTAAAGGGGGAAAAGGTGATAGAGTTGGATAGACAAAGATGACACTCACGTCGATGACTCGAGAACAACCTTTTAACCCTTTTCAATGTTCCTCTTGTACAGTTCATGACTGAAATCTCAAAACGCCGGCACCTCAAAGCGGACCGAACGACTTGAGATTTCCGTTCCTGCTGCCTGTTTGTGCAGACGTGCACCGCTGGATTTCTCCAAGGGTCAGTCTCCCATCATAACTCTGCCGCGTTATACTGCTTGAGCTACGGTTGTGAGTCGTCTCACAGGGGACTGAATGAAGGTATGAGACCCGAGTTGTGACCGTATAGCGGTGGGGTATTTTTCGATCGATTCCATCATAGGATAGGTGGAACATTACGATGAGCGTGATCAATGGAAGGTAGGATGAGTGATGAGACAGAGGGTCAGGGAAAAGAGGAGAAAGAGGACATGAGGTTTGAAGAGGGGGAATACTGAGATGATGAAAGAAAGTTTAAAGAATGACCCGCATGAGTTGTTGTCGAAAACAGACATAATGGTGGAGGATAAAGAGAGGAATGTCCGGGTAAAGGCGTCTCGACTAATCCAAAGTTTGACCCCGAATTTATTTCCGTGTCAATTGCCGAACTCAATAGTGATGTCTCCAACATGGATCCTGTATAACCTGAACAAAGCCGTGAACGAGCCTAGATTGTGAGAGAAATGACTAGAATTGACCGAGAGGGAGATGGATGATATTGAGACAATGGGTGTGCGTTGGATAGAGACGAGGGTTCTGCCAGTGATAAAGTACTCGTAATGGTTGTCAGCTGTAAATCAGTATTCAAGCTGACAAACTTTCAAGGGACACGTACTCGATTTTGAGTCTTGACCTGTCGCTCTAGGTTTCTCACGAGTTTGATTATGAGAAGGCGTTTGCACCTTTTGGAAGAGCAGGATCATTCAGAGTATTATTGACACTTTACGGTGATGTGAAGACCTAAAATTCAGACAAGCCAATGTCAAAGGGGCGTACCTAGTTACTAGATCTTCCTGCTCATTGCGCTCCTGTGAGCTGTTCCATCCATGAAACAATCTACCCGAGTGGTACAAGAAAGGATGAGCCGGTGACCGGTAAGTAGGTGATAACAAGTACTGTACTTGTAGTCATACGGTTTTGTATAGTCGTACGGGTTTGTATAGTCGTACAGTTTGTATAGTCGCACAGTTTTGTATAGTTGTACAGTTTGTATAGTCGTACAGGTTTGTATAGTGATGTATAGTGATGTGTAGTGAAGTAGTGATGTAAGTGATGTAGTGACTAGCAGTAAACCGCTCGCTCGCGCTCGCAGGCCGCGGGATCAAATGCCGCGCAAGTTTTGTGGCTGACAAACATCCCCCATTGCTATCCAACAAACTCACTACTCCATCGTTCATACTTCCACCATCATCCATACACACTCTTAGCTTAGAGGGGAGGGATAAGCATATAGGGTCTGGTTGCTCGGAAGGCCCTCGTCGGCTGATCAGGTTATGTGCTTGTTCTGGAACTATTTGCTTTGGGTATCTTTCCAAACTCGCCATCGACACCGCCAACATCGCCATCGTCGTCATTGTTGCCATCATCGCCATCATCGCCATCATCGCCATCATCGCCATCATCGCCATTGTCACCATCGTCAGTGTTGTCGCCACCATTGATATCTGCTAAGTGAGTCAGGCTCTCTGTCCGTAACCCTTTTTTTCTGTGACCCCTCTTATTCCGTCACCCCTCCTATTCCGTCACCCCTTGGTTCCGTGACCCCTCTGGTTCCGTGATCTCTGTGTCTGTTGTATTCTGTGACCTCTCCTATTCTGTGACCTCATTCCGTGACCTCATTCCGTGACACTCTCATCTCCAATGCCTTTTTCCCATCACGTCTATCAGGGGGAGACTATGCCGTTTTTTTTCTATCAGGGGGATACTATGCCAATTTTTCTTCATCACGTCTATTTTCATGTCTGTTCTACTTCCATCACATCTGTAGGGGGGAGACTATGCCTTTTCTTGTTATCATCATGTCTATCATACGTCTATCAGGGGAAACTATGCAAATTTTTTTTCATCATGTTTACAAGGGGGAGACTCTGCCAAAAGAATTCCTATTCACGTCTATGAGGGGGGAAACTATGCCAGAATTTTTCAGCCAATATGCTAATGTAAGATAGATACACAAAATGCCCAGAAAGCATCGCAAGCCGGGTAGCCTGGACGTAAGAAGCGAGCCCGTTTGGCGGCCGATAGGATGTTTGAACCAGGTCAGTGGTGTTGCTCTCTATCCTCACAATCGCTCACAACCAGCTCTCATAGACGCACCTTCTCCACCTCTGCTCCAGAATTATTACGGCCAACGGCGCCCTGACAAGAAGAGAGACGCCCCTGACGGACTGGTCAGAAACCCAAAACCACTCAAAGATCCCGAACAGAAGATGAACGATCTTGTGTCGGAGTGGGTAGATCAGCCAATGAGGACCATCTCAGCATCTGAGGTGAGATTATCTTGATCACATGAGCGGACTCTGACGCCAAGTATCCTCTTGCCGTGAGATGCACTCTCCCTGACGCTGGGGAGTCAGTTGGGCGTCCGAAGTACTGGGCCATGGGTTTCAAAAGAATCACTCAGTCTCAGGACAACAGGATCATCCAAAGGTGCTGGAAAGACATTGTCGACGTAAGTTTGAACAGATCCAACTTGAAACTCACGCCCAGGCCAATATTATCCCTTCATGCGGCTCATCTTCACGCTCCAAAGATGATAATCGATCATATCATGCGGGAATTTGGCACCCACCCACCCAATCTGACGTCCCTTTCTACTCAAAAGACGCCCTCCAATTCCCCATCAAAGCTATGATGAGCGCCTTTGCAAAGATTGCTGGCAGAGGTGCACGTCAAGCTCTTCAGAAGTATGATAGGGATGTGTATGTCCGACTTACCCAGTAAGTCATGCATTCATTCACAACACTAGAGTCAAGCTCACCATTAGCACACACTTTCTCAGTCCATTCTTGGCTGATTACTCTAAGGGTGATCTTGCTATGACCAAAGCCGAGCTGGTGGATCTGAAGTTAGGACGTGTGGGTACGATGCTTGCCATCGCAGATGGACAGTCAGAAGGCTGGCACTTCGATAGGGGGGACGACGATGATACATATTCGGTTGTGTTTGTGTTTGGGGAAGGTGGATGGGATACCAGTGAGAAGCAAGGCAATCTGGTCATCCCACAGCTCAACCTTGAGTTCGAACTGAACGTCGGTGAGCCAACAATTCTCTCACTCATTACCATACTGAATTTACAGGAGATGTTCTCTTCTTCCAAGCCTCCCATCTTCTACATTATGTCCTACCCCTCAATCCTGAAGACACTGATAAGAGGATTGTTCTCACCGTGTTCACCTGCAAAAGGCTGTCTAATCATTTCAAAAGGTACGGCTTTCCCAGGCCATCCGTTTAGTATGCAACAATTGTATATAGTGAGCCCAAGTCAGTGCAGTGCACGCACTAACAACCATTCATTTCCACTTGATTTGGAACTCAAAAATGAATTCCCCTCCTACTTAGGATGGTGTTCGTCAAATCCCTGCAGTTCCTGAAGCGTGGATGGCTCCTACCAATGTATCCGCCTCAGACCCTCCGCTTCCTGAGGGTCCAGCAGCTGGAGCATCCTCTTCTACCCCCAGCAGCTGAACATTGGACCTACGAGTGACACGTCGGACCCCCTTAGGCGACGGAGTTACAACCATGGCAGGTGAAGAAGGTGAGGGTCCCCCACGAGCTTGAAGTTGGATGTCGTGCAGCATGACGGTCAAGATACCAGTCTCGTTACGCCCATAGATCTCTCCTCTCACCGTGACCGTCTGTCCTGCGGTGGGTAGGGGGAGTCGAGCCCATCGTGGAGTGTTTGGGATCCATACCTTGAAGTGGAATACGTTCTGCTGGCCGTTCTTGTCTCATCAGCATCATCAAGCACGCTGCATCAGAGGTGGACTCACCCCGTAGATACTTCCACCCATTATGAACACACGGTTCACACTATCAGTCTCCACAACCCCCGTGGAGATCAACATGACAGGCCTTCCGGACGGTACTTTGGTCATGTACTCAGGATCTACCCATCAGCAAGGTCACCTCCGTTCAGACTCACCCGCCATGTCCGCCCATGGGAAAGTCTAGATCGATGTTGCAAAGATCTGCATGGGATGGTCTTTGGCGCCGTTGTGGGCCATCGATCCCCAGAAAGCGACGGCTTCATCCACCAAGGGAGGAGTGTGAGTGCAAGCGTGTGTGTTGACAAAAACATCATGGATGCTGGTGGGAAAGCTCAACACAGACAAGAACATGTGTTGACGAGGTTTGTTGGTGTCGGCAATGGTGTCATTGGTGATGAGCAACACCGCGTAGACATAGCAGGATGAGTTGGGTGTGGTGTTGACCATAGCGGAAAAAGATTGATAAGTTGGCAACTGAGACGGACTTACCACATGAGTGCCACCTATTTATGTTGTAAACCACACATTCTGCCAGGAGGACAATGGCACCACGCCTTTCTCTTTCTGAACTCAAGAAGGGCAGCAAGAGCCGGAAACGGTAGGGGAAGGGAGTTTCAACAATGGTGAGGATTTTCCAAAATTAGAAGTGGGGAGGAGGGAATGTGATGAGTCTTGCATGTACAGAGAGGAAAAGAGGATGGCTCATAAGGTTCATGCCATCTTTGATACATATGTATGTACAGTGGAAACAGAGAGTGTGACATGCACAGGAGTTGTGTTACAAGTAGGTTATTGTACATATTGTCGCAGTAACCTACGGTGGGCCGGAAAGTCTCAGGTTCACTTCCCTGCACTCCACATGATCCGTCAGTCGGAGAAAGTAGTTATCTTCATCTTCTTCACGCTTCTCCAACAGCCTGTGGGCCATGGAGGTATGGGAAGAATCGTCACTCCCAACAAGTATCCCATGACCAATTTCGTCATCTGGACGGGGTTTTTTGGGCATAGCCTGGAGCAATATCAGAGACAACACATAGCAAATATGTTTGACTGGGAGTTGTTGAGTGCGCCTTTGACACCTTCCTCAAACCATCTACATGATTATGCAGTATGCTGATGGCTTTTCAGTAGTGGTGTTGGTGCTGGAGACCAAGTGTATACAGCACATATATGTCCCACCGTGGAACCACCATATGGCCCATTATCGTAGGGTAGAACCGTGTCGTCCGTTTCACTATCTTTCACCACATTCTTCCTTCTATGAAGTGTGTGTTATGTTTACGCAGCTAGTAGGTAGATCAATAGATATAAACCCAGTAGATAGTCTTCTGTGTCATCATCATGCTTCAAATGACTCTCTACTTGTACAGTCGCTGTCAAAAGTTTCCGTACACCGATCATCGGAGACACCTCAACCACCCGGTTTCGTCCTCGACCCCTGTCACATCCCCCGTTCCTATGACCCCTATGCTACGTGCTGATGCATGCATTGCTGAATAATGATAGTCATGACCGAGGTGGAGGTGTATGCAAGATTTGGAAGCATGAAAGTGCATAAGAAGGGTACTAGAGGGTTTCCTCTCCACCCATCTTCCTCACCATGGTCACTATCCCTCGAACCCCTTCCAAACGTGGTACCGTCATTGGTTTTCACAAAGCTGGCCTCACACTTGGTCAGATTGCTCGCAAGCTAGGCTGGCCTCGATCTACCGTCCAATATACAGTCGAAAGATACAAACAATACGACACTGCCTACGATCGCCCACGCCCAGGACGCCCTTCCAAGATGGAAAGAACTACTCGTCGAATTATCCGTGATATCACCCATCATCCCCAAGTTCCCTTCGGCTCTATTGCCTCCACATACAACCTCAGTGAACCCACCATCCGCCGCATTGCGGCCAGACATGGTCTCCACCGCCGAGTCATGCGCCGTACCCCTTTCTTACGCCCACAAGCAATCGAAAAGCGGATCAATTGGGCAAAGGATAATGTAGGACAGGATTGGAGCCGAGTTATCTTCACAGATGAGATGTCTTTGGAGTTGGGACTTGCAAGGTGTGCTTATACAACTCGAGGAGTTGGACAGGCGTTTGATTTGAAACATCTTCAACCAACATTTCGATCTGGGAGGAAGTCTATCATGGTATGGGGTGCTATGGCACATAATCATAAATTCCCTCTCATTCTTCTTCCTCCTGGAGGACTCAATGCCGCTCGCTATTCCGAGATTGTCTTACCAAAGCTGAAGGAGTATGAAGAGATATTGTCTGCAGAGATTGACCGAATGGTGAGTTCATGACAAGAGACAAGACAAAATTCCGCTGATTCTCTCCAGGTCCTAGTAGTTGAAGACAACGCTCCATGCCACAAAGCAAAACACAGTCAGCAAAAGCGTGATACACTTGGTCTCCATTCACTTATCCACCCTCCCTCATCTCCGGATGTTAATCCTATCGAGAATCTCTGGTCAATGGTGAAGTACAAGGTTAGCAAGCGCCTTCCAAGAGCGACAAACGTGGAGCAGTTGTTTGAACATTGTGTGGCGGAGTGGGAAGCTATAGACATGGATATTGTCAACAAGGTGGTGGCTAGCATGCCAAGGAGGGTTGAGGCTGTCAAGCATGCTAAGGGGTACGCTATCAAGTACTAAGATGGGCTGTAGACATGATTGAACTAGCCAAAATGCATCTAAATGTCTATAGAAGAAGTGGTGAGTAACCGATGATCGATGCGCGCGGATTGTACGGAGACTTTTGACAGCGACTGTACATAAATCAGAGACATTCTTGATACCAACTGATTGTGTCTTACCCCAAGGCAAAAAAGACAACCAGGTCATCTTACCACTGTCACCCCTGTCAGTCCTCTGATAGCTAACTGTCACACACGTATCACAAACCAGGACTACTCAGCGTCCCGCTGTATGATAGTACCTTGGTTTCCACTGAACAAGAAGGTCTATAAACCAGTGATGTCTATAATCATCAATTGCCATGCTGGTGAAGCACCCATCATCTTCTTCATCTGACTTTGCTTCAACTGCGGTTTCCTACAAAACCTTCCTTCATGTGAAGACCCCTCGTGGTAACAACAGGTTTCTGTTCCAGCCTTAGGCGTTTCCTGTAAGGAAGCTGTGAGTGTTCATGATTCTGAGCAAGAGAAAGAATTGGGATTGGAGACATAGCCAGGTGTCATGACCCTGCAACCTCAGTTGTGACATCAGGTTATAACCGGATTGCAATCATAGGGCTGATTGCAATATTGTGCCTTTTTGCGCAGTGGCATAAGATGTCACATGCATGGCCAGTGTATGGCCTGGTGCTGGTGAGCCAGGTCGTAACACCAGGTTAGTGTCACGAACTACGTCGTGACACCTCGATTACTCCACCAACAATGACCCTCCTTTGACCATCAAAACCCCATCACGCCTTAACCTCTTTACTCTACACGTAACTCAGGACTTCTGAGACCAAGTACGGCGAAGTTAGACGGAGTTAGGCTAAGTAGGGACAATGGGAGCAGAAGTACAGCGAAGTTAGACGGAGTTAGGCTAAGTAGGGACAATGGGAGCAGAAGTACGGCGAAGTTAGACGGAGTTAGGCTAGGTAGGGACAATGGGAGCAGAAGTGCGGCGATGTTAGGCGGAGTTAGTCGAAGGAGGAAGAGGATGGCCGAGGACTCGGGGAAGTTGGACGAAGTACGTTGAAGTACGTCAAAGCGCGAGAGGGTTGGATGAACGTCTAGGAGGAGTGATAATATTAGCTGAGAAGATCGCTGAAGTTCTTCAGCGATCCTTGATTGTTGTCAGTAGTGAAAGATAGATAGAGATAGCTATAAGCAAATTGAGATACATCGCCATCAGTAGAACAAAACCCCAGTTAGAGTAACTACGGCAAAGTACGCCGTAGTTACACTCCTTTCGACGTCTGCGCCCTCCCGGTTGGGTGAGACATCGACTTAGAAGCGTCAAGTTAGCCGAGGTTCGTCGACCGTCGGTCTGTTAGAAGGTAGTTGTTTGACGGACGTGACAGTATCAACGATCACTCTTACCGACGACCCGTGCGAACCTCGGAGAAGTACAAAGATAATATGGAACCAGATAGGAGAGTTACGCAAGGCATGAGTAGGGACGGAGATAGGATGGAGGAGAACGAGAGGAGGGCACTGGAGGAGCTTAGCAGAGCGATGGGGCAGCAGCTTGGAGTGGAGGATAGTGTGGGGGGATCAATTCAAGGAGATGAGTTCGTTCCACCAGTGTTTTCTAATCCTCCTACCCCTTCGGGTAATGCTCTCCCACCTATTGGATCCCCAGTTGGATCGGATCAAACCCCGCGGCCAGAAAACACTGGAAGTACAGCGAACTTGGGAGAAGAAGGTACACAAGGGGTGATATTGGCCTTGATGCAGATGGTGGCGAATATGAACAAAGACATGATGGAAGAGAGAAGGCGTAGGGAGGAGTGGGAGCAGAGAAGAGAAAGGGAGACGGTGGGCGGTATTGCAGAAGGGATATCAGAAGGGGTGAGGTATGCCATGGGACGGCAAACTTCGGCGACCCCAAGCGTAGTTGGCGAACAACGGAAGGGGATAAAACTGCCTAATCCGGACTTCTGGAGAGGAGAGAGGAACAAGTTGACCGCATTTCTGTCGGAATGTGAAATCCATTACGAACTGAACTCTCATCTTTTCCCCAACGACACCAAGAAAGTTTTCTTCATGATCTCTCATTTACGCGAAACACCTCTTCTCGCCGTCCAACCCGATCTTGCTAAACGACCTCTTCCTGACTATCTTAGGGAGTATAATCAATTCGTTAGATATCTCAAGACAAACTTTGGCGACCCGGATGAAGAAGGAACCGCAGCCCGACTGCTTAACGATCTAAGGCAGACTGGGTCAGCTTCGGAGTACTTCTCCGCCTTTCAACGACATGTGGCGATACTCAAGTGGTCTGATGACGGAAACCTGGTTGACCGAGCCAAGAAAGGGTTGAAACCACACCTCCTAGACGAAATAGCTAGACATGGTAAATCTTTTGGGACTGTCAAGGAGTTATTGGAGTTTGTTATTCCCATGGACAACAGGTTGTGGAGAAGGAAAGTGGAGAAGGATGCGGAGAAGAAGAGGGAGACGGGGGTAAAGGAAGTGTTAGTGGTGGATAGCCAGAGGGTGGAGAGGAAAGAGGAGAAAAGAGGGGAAGGGAGGCAAACTTCGGCGCAGTCTGCGGTGCAAGCGACTATTACGTCGACGCAGGTCAAGAGCATTCCATCAAATGCCGACGAACTTCGCCGGCAATGGCCCAGGCCACCTCCCGAGCTGAGGGAGACAAGGAAGAAGGAAGGGAAGTGTACTGAGTGCGGGGAGAGGGGACATTGGTTGAAGGATTGCCCAGTGAGGGCAGCGAAGGTAAAGGTTGGATGGTTGCCTCCGTGGGGGGAGAAGTTCGGTGAACGTGGTGGAGGATCGGGGGGTAACGCAGTACCTCTGGGACAGAGGAGGAATTTGAACGCAGTTGGAGGAGATGGAGAGATGGAAGAGGACCAGGGAAAAGAAGACGACCTGTCGCAGTAGGCGAGGCTCGGCGGGTCCGCCATATTCTCTCGGCCACCATTCCCAAACCTATAAAAGAGACACAGCTGATGGAGCCAGAGGATTGTGCATACAAAAATACACCACTCAGTACCCCCTGTTCATGCAATGTCGATAATCATCTACTCATCTCTTCCACTTCTAGAGATCAACCTAAATCGGACATTTTTATTAATGGAATTAAGCTAACTACGCTCTGGGACACTGGGGCTACTTGTTCATATATAAGCCCTAGGGCAGCGGCGAAGATAGGTGTAGGAAGGAGACGATACCAGGTGAGCGTACCCGTTCACATGTTTGATGGCTCGGTTAGTGTCGCTGGACCCATCACCGAGTTTGTCGAAGTTGGTTTTAGTTTGACGAAGGACGCCGAAGTGCAATCTGTTCGTCTAGATATAACAACGCTCTGCGATGCAGATGTTGTGATAGGGTGGGACTGGATGAGGAAGGAAGGGGTTGTTCTAGATGGAAGAGACAACTCGGTGAAGTTCCCCATCCCAACCCCACCGAGTGCGGCGAAGTTAGCAGCCATAGGGCTGCCAACTCCGACGGACGCGATAGATCTCCGAGACAAAGATGACCAGGATGAACTGAGTCCGGAGGAACAGGAGGAATTGTATCAGGTGGTTCCTGAACAATATCACCCGTTCATTGATGTGTTTAACCCGAGGAAGGGAGGTGAAGAATTACCTCCCTCAAGGGAATATGATCTAGAATTTGACCTTAAGGAGGGGGCGAACCTGAAGGTTGCTCCACTCTACTCACTCGGAGAAGATCAGAGAAGTGCGCTGAGAGACATCCTAGATCGCAAAACATCGGCCGGAAGAATTCGACCCAGTAATTCGCCCTACGGATCACCGATGTTCTTGGTACCGAAGAAAGCAAAGGGTCAATGGCGAATGGTCATTGATTACCGAAAATTAAACGAGGCAACGATACCCGACGCCTATCCACTGCCTCTGATCGGCCAGATAACCGAAGAGCTGGGAAAAGCGAGGTATTTCAGCAAGTTAGATCTGATTGGAGCCTATCAACTCCTACAAGTAAAGGAAGGACACGAGCACTTGACGGCGTTCAGGACTCAGTACGGTATGTTCGAGTCTCTTGTTGTTCGAGATGGTCTGTGAAATGCTCCGGCTGTATTCCAGCATTTTCTGAATGAAAGCTTCCGAGAACTGTTGGGGAAAGGAGTAGTTGTCTACATAGATGATATACTCATCTATGGTCAAACGTTGGAAGAATTGAGAGGAACTACGGCGAAGGTGTTCGAAGTTCTTCGAAGGTCGAATCTGTTCGTCAAGGCTAGTAAGTGTGAGTTTGAAAGAGATTCGGTAGTCTTCTTGGGTTTTGTGGTCTCACAGGAGGGAGTTTCTAGTAATCCGGAGTACATCGACGCTGTTGTGTCCTTTCCCCGCCCCAAGAACCTAAGAGAGAGCAGAGAATTTATGGGAGTCGTTAGTCATTATCAGCGCTTTGTCCCCAACTTCTCCAGGATTGCTAAACCGATCATTGATCTCACAAGGAAGGATGTACCGTTTGTCTGGGGAATGGAGCAGGAAAGAGCTTTTAAAGAATTGAAGGATAGAATGTGTAGGGCCCCAGTATTGGCTCACTTTGATCCCTCGTTGAAGACATTACTACAGACAGATGTGTCGTTCTTCGGCTGGGGCTTCATAATATCGCAGGTGAACGAGTTGGGACAAGAACATCCGGTAGCTATTGAGTCAGGAGCGTCTCAAGCGGCGCAGTCAAATTATACGGTAGGCGAGAAGGAACTACTAGCTATCGTTGAGGCTTTTAGAAGAAGGAGACACTTACTGTTACAGGTAGAGACTACAGTTCTCACGGACCACTTGAACTTGACATACTGGATGGAACCGAAGCAGCTAAGCCCGAGGCAGGGCAGGTGGGTCGAAGAGCTTTCTAACTTTAGGTTTAAGATGGTGTACCGACCTGGGAAACAAGCTACGCTACCGGACGGGCTATCGAGAAGAACAGACTACCACTCTGGAAAGGGGAGTACTATGGTGCAAGAGAGCAACCTTATTCAAGGGTTGCCGAAGTTCGACGAACTCGACGGCACTAACTCTGGGTTACAACACCTACTTCGTGCCTTGCAAGGAACAAAGGAAGTAAGAGAGAATGACCTTATTGATCTGTCACGGCCGTCGAACAACTATTTCTTAATAGACCGACGGTCGACGAACCTCGGCTAACTTCACGCTCTGAGTCGATGTCTCACCCAACCAGGAGGGCGCAGACGTCGAAAGGGGTGTAACTACGGCGTACTTCGGCGTAGTTACTCTAACTAGGGTTTTGTTCTACTGATGGCGATGTATCTTGATTTATAGCTATCTCTATCTGTCTTTCACTACTGACAACAATCAAGGATCGCTGAAGAACTTCAGCGATCTTCTCAGCTAATATTATCTACCCCTCCTAGACGTTCATCCAACCCTCTCGCGCTTTGACGTACTTCAACGCACTTCGTCCAACTTCCCCGAGCCCTCGGCCATCCTCTTCCTCCTTCGACTAACTCCGCCTAACATCGCCGCACTTCTGCTCCCATTGTCCCTACTTAGCCTAACTCCGCCTAACATCGCCGCACTTCTGCTCCCATTGTCCCTAATTAGCCTAACCCCGCCTAACATCGCCGCACTTCTGCTCCCATTGTCCCTACTTAGCCTAACCCCGTCTAACTTCGCCGTACTTCTGCTCCCATTGTCCCTACTTAGCCTAACTCCGTCTAACTTCGCCGTACTTGGTGTCAGAAGTCCTGAGTTACGTGTAGAGTAAAGAGGTTAAGGCGTGATGGGGTTTTGATGGCCAAAGGAGGGTCATTGTTGGTGGAGTAATCGAGGTGTCACGACGTAGTTCGTGACAGTCGCCCCCTTCTTTAGCCGCGAACGTCCTCGTGAGCGATTACACCTCTGTCGTGGCAAGAGAACTTAGCAGCGTAGTACCCCATTCTCTCCCTCCCCATGACCATCCTCCACTCTTCTGCTCTTTGCGCCGCACTTCGTAGTTGGGCCTCCTTTCACTCCAGAACCCGACAATGAGACTCCCCTAACTTCGTCGAGGTTTGCCGTAAGAAGCCCTGTGTCTTTTGTAGGTGAGACACGCTTCCTGAATGGCAGCCGAACAACACCGTTGTTTGTCGAAGTAACCCTCGCTTATATTGAGATGAGACACTATAGCGTGGGAATTTTGATCGTCCCTGCGATGCCTTTTGTTGATGAAACGCGAAGTTTGCTGCATGTTGACGACGAGGGGTTAGGTTTGATTATACTAAATACTGAGCAGTTCGTCGAGCTTCTCTCTTTTTCCCATCTGCTTTCAAAACTTTCTATCTCTCTTACCTAGAAAACAGATTTGTTACCTTGAATCATCGCCTCGAGTTTTATTCTCATTTAAATATCTTAACGTCATGGCCCCTTCTACTCCTACATCTAACCCTTTCGCCGCCATGAGGAACTTTGGTGGTATGGTGTCGTCTGCTCGTGAGTTATTCCTCGACACTTACCTTACTTCGCCGGACTTGGCTGATGTTCAGTTTCCTTCGGCGACAGATCTCGCCAAGTCTCCTCCCTCGGCCTCGGCACCCTCTCTTTGGGGGAGCCGTCTGGCGATGTCCCGCCTCCTCGCTCCGCTTCTCCTCCCGCCGGTCCTCCCGCTGGTTCTCCCTCTGCTTCTCCTCCTCCTGGTTCTCGCTCTGCTTCCCCTCCTGCCGCCAGCCCTCGCCGCAGGACGCCCGCCTTTCGTCCTGGTGAGTCTCCGTCCTCCTCCGACCAGGAGTCGCTCAGTGGTTCGGAGTCGGACGATCAGTCAGACGTCGAAGGAAAAGGGGGTGATTATAGTGATGAGGATGATAGAATCGTGTCGGAGGGTGAAACCGAGTTAGAGGAACACTCGGATGATGATATGGTGGCGGTTAGTGTAGAGGACAACAACGTAGATAGTCCTGAGCGTGAGTTCTTCGTCCAACCTCTCACACCTTCGCCGAACTTGGCCTTGTTTATCTGTTCTTTAGCTCTCCAAGACATTGCTAACTCGCAGCCGCTCCTGCCCCTCCCCCTGCTCAAATTGTGGGCCAGAAACGACGCCGTTCCCTCTCCTCTTCTTCTTAAATTGTGGGCCAGAAACGACGCCGTTCCCTCTCCTCTTCTTCTTCTTCCTCTTCTTCTTCTTCCTCTTCTTCTTCCCCCCCCCAACGCCATCGCCGCTGCCGCCGCTGCTGCCGCCGCCCGCTCTGCCGCCGCCATCGCTCCTGCTGCCGCCGCCGGTCCTGCTCCCGCCGCCGGTCCTGCTCCCGCCGCCCCCGTCGCTGCTCCCCCCCCTTCTCCCAGAGGGGAGCCTTCGCCCAAACGGGTGAAGAGATCACTGCGGGAAGAAGAGTACTTGTGGGAGAAGATGAAGTCCGAGCCTGGTCGTTGGATCGCGGTTGGTGTTGACGAAGCGTGTGACCGTTGCCGGTGAGTCCACCTATTCGTACTACGCCGAAGTTACTCCTGCTAATTAGTAGACGTGAGATTATCACGTATAATCGTCCAAACTGGGCCCTGCCTCAAGGCAGTCAGGCCACACAACAAGGCCCTCCGTTGTGCTTCATGCACGTCTGGCCCCTGCTCCTTCTGTCCCGTTTCCTCTGCCCGGGACATCCCGCCCCGTCCCTTCGACGCTTCTCCTCTCCCCCCTCCCCAGACTCCAGCGTCTGTCCCCCGTTCGCGGGTACCGTCTTCGTCTCTCCGGTCGGTTCGCCGTACTTCGCCGGACCTCCGCCCGTCGCCTCCGTCGCCGTCGCCCTTCGCTCCTGTGGCCGGCCCATCACGTCTCCCGGCTGTTCCTCCTTCGTCTTCTCGCCGTCCTTCGGCCTCTGCTCCTTCGGCCTCCCGTCCTTCGGCCTCTCGTCCTTCGGCGCCACGTCCGTCCTCTCCAGTGGTAGCTTCTCCTCCGGCTCACAGCACCCGAAGTCGGCGTCCTTCTGTTCCTCCGGCCTCTTCGGCGGCCCCTCCCGTCACCCCTCCCTCTGCTTCCCAGAAGACACCGAAGTCTTCTTTAAAGAAATCAAAAGGGAAATCTAAAGGGAAGGAGGTTGCCTTCAATGATGGTGATGTGGAAAATGAAGATACTCAGCGTGCTGGTCCCTCTGCTCCCCGGTTGTCCCTCGTCCACCCTCGTATCTCCCTGGACGTCCGTATTCCTGAGGACGAAAAGGAACTCGCCACTTATCGTTCTCTCGTCCTCGGTCTCACTACTCAGCTTGAGGCCGCCCGAAATGATACATCTCTCCTGCTTGACTTCTCTTCTCGTCAAGCTAACGCTTTAAACAATCTTACTGCGGCGTTAGTAGATGTAGTCAACACTGGGGCTCTGGACGACGAAGCAAGGACAAGGTTAGCGGACGTCTCTCGCCGAAGCCTTACTGAGATAGCCGATGTTCGCCGAAGACTGTTCGACACCCCCTTCCTAGTCACTCCTATGGCGTATGAGCCACCACCGTCCCTTGACTGGTTAGGTCGCCGTAGTAATTCTCGTGTCCCAGCTTCAGCCCAGACTGCTCTCGACCTCCTCAGTCTTCCCTTCGAGTGTCTACGGACCATACGTTCTCTGTGGAGGACCCCGAGCATGCAAGCTGCTCGAGATGTCCAGGACTTCGGTGACTTCTTTGGGGCTATGAATCGGGCATGGAATGCTTCTCTCTCTACTGCGTTCCCGTCTGAGACTCTCGATCTACCTTCGGTCATCGGTAGCCTCCACACCAATCCCGCGGGACCGAGTAGATCGAAGGAGAAAGGAAAAGGAAAAGGTAAGGGTAAGAGTAAGGACAAGTGAGCGGTACGTAGCTGTAATCCTATGTTGTATGCAGTACGTTCTATTTCCTAGCCCTTCGCAGTCGCCCTTCCTTCGGCTTAGTAGGGTGAAGTTCGTGGAACTTCGCCAATATGTCGTCAGCTCCATCGACGTTCTCCACTGGTTCCCATGATACTGAATCGTCTGTTCCTTCGTAACCTAACCACTCCACCAAGTACTCTAACTTTCCTGACCTCTTATTTACTCTAGAGTCTACAATGTCTTTTACCTCCCACGATTCCCCTACATTATCTACTTCTACTGGGCCAGGTGGTTCAGCTTGCTGACCAGGGAATACTGGAGGATGATAAGGACGGAGCAAGGAGACATGGAATACGTCATGGATACCTGCCATCGTTCCTGGTAGTTCCAATTTACAAGCATGAGAACCCACCTGCCGTACTACTTTGTACGGCCCACTTTGCTTAACATCTAACTTCTTCATTGGTCTCTTCGTCTTAATATTCTCTAACGACAGCATCACTAGGTCTCCTTCCGCGAAGTTCGGCGTAGTCCGGTGTTTCCTATTGTATCCTTCGGCGTACTTCTCATTAGCTTTCTCAATTCCTTCGATACAATCTTTGTGTATTTCAGTCAAGTCTTTTACCACCACCGTAGCAGCGGGCACTTCGACCTCGCTAGCCTTTATCTCTTCAGCCCAACGAGGGTGATATCCATAGTTCGCATAGAATGGGGTTTTGTTTATCGCAGAGTGCTGGGTGTTGTTGTAAGCAAAGCTAGCTCGAGCGAGTAGCTTCGACCAGTCGTTCTGCTGATAGGAGGTGAAGATTCGAAGATACAGTTCCAAAGACTGGTTGGTTCGTTCGGTCTGTCCGTCAGTCTGTGGATGATATGCAGTAGAGAGATGTAGTCTTATTCCGAGACTATCGGTCAAATTCTTCCAGAACTTGGAGGTAAACTTCGATCCCCTGTCCGATACTATATTCTCTGGCAACCCATGCTGGGCCACCACATAGTCCAATATCAACTCTGATAGGCCGGCTGCGGTTAACTTCGTCGTAGTCGGGATAAAAATGGCCCATTTGGTCAACCGATCCACCACTACCAGGATGGAGTTATATCCATGGGAATTTGGCAGCTCCTCGATAAAATCCATCGAGATGCTAGACCAAGGTTTCGTAGCTACCTCCAGTGGTTTAAGCTCTCCATGGGGTTTCTGTCTGTTAGTCTTTGCCCTCTGACATACCGCGCATCCAGCGATGTAGTCCTCAACATCCTTCCTTACTCCAATCCAGACATAGTCCCTTAGAACTAGCTCAAGGGTCTTCGCTGAACCTGGGTGACCAGCTAAGGCCGAGTCATGTCGCATTTTCATGATCTTCAGCCGAGCATCGGCGTAGTTCGGCACATAAATGCGATCGTCGAATGTGAGGAAACCTCTTGAGTTCCACCCCCCACGAAGGATTAGAGGAGACCGCGAACTACGGCGTAGCTCGGTGATTGATCCTGGTTCTTGCACGTTATCGTTACACGTAGGATGAGAACACTCAGCGCAAACGACTCCTAATAATTCTTCTCTGACCCCTTCTATGTCTTCGTCCTCCTGAACTCCAAGTACTAGATCCATAGGGTCCACAAGATCATTTTCCTTTACCTCCCTTGTCCCTTGCAATGCTCGAAGGAGGTGACGCAACTCCGACGTGGTGGCGTCAACTTCGTCGAACTTCGGCAGACCTTGGATAAGGTTGCTCTCTTGTACCATGGTACTTCCTTTCCCGGAATGATAGTCCGCCCGTCTAGATAACCCATCTGGCAGACTTGCCTGGGTTCCTGGCCGATAAACCATTTTAAACCTGAAGTTAGCTAGCTCCTCTACCCACCTACCTTGCCGAGGACTGAGTTGTTTCGGCTCCATCCAGTAGGTAAGGTTTAGATGGTCGGTAAGTACTGTGGTTTCTACCTGCAATAATAAGTGTCTCCTTCTTCTGAAACCCTCCACTACAGCGAGGAACTCCTTTTCTCCTACCGTATAATTCAGCTGAGCTGTGTTGAAAGCACCAGACTCAATAGCTACCGGGTGTTCTTGACCAGCCGTGTTGATCTGCGAAATTATGAACCCCCAGCCGAAGAACGACGCATCTGTCTGTAATATCGTCTTCAATGTAGGGTCAAAATGGGCTAATACCGGCGCAGTACACATCCTAGCCTTCAACTCTTTGAAGGCTGACTCCCGTTCGACTCCCCATACAAATGGTACCTCCTTCCTTGTCAAGTCATTGATAGGTCTAGCAATCTTCGAGAAGTTGGGGACAAAGCGCCTGTAATAGCTTACAACTCCAATGAATCCCCTTGACTCTCGTAGATTCTTAGGACGTGGGAAGGAAGTGATGGCATCAATGTATTCTGGGTTCACCGATACACCTTTAGAGGATACCACGAAACCTAGAAACACCACCGAATCTCTTTCGAACTCGCACTTACTAGCTTTCACGTACAGGCTCGCCTTCCGCAGTACCTCAAAGACCTTCGCCGTAGTTCCTCGTAATTCCTCCAACGTATTCCCATAAATGAGGATATCGTCAATGTAGACCACGACTCCATTCCCTAGTAGCTCTCTAAACACCTCATTTAGGAAGTGTTGGAAGACCGCGGGGGCGTTTCGCAGCCCATCACGAACAACCAGAGATTCAAACATACCATACTGTGTCCTGAACGCCGTCAGGTGTTCATGTCCCTCTGTCACCCTCAACAATTGGTATGCTCCAATTAGATCTAGTTTGCTGAAATACCTTGCTTTTCCAAGTTCTTCGGTAATTTGACCTATTAGAGGGAGAGGGTAGGCATCTGGTATGGTCGCTTCGTTCAGTTTTCGATAGTCGATGACCATTCGCCACTGTCCTTCGGCTTTCTTCGGTATCATAAACATTGGTGAGCCGTATGGCGAGTTACTTGCCCGAATTCGGCCAGCGGCAATTTCGCGATCTAGTATGTCTCTCAGCGCGCGTCTCTGATCTTCTCCTTGAGCATAGAGGGAGGCGACCTTAAGGTTCGCCCCCTCCTTAAGCTCAAACTTCAAATCGTAGGACCTTGAAGGGGGAAGGGTCTCTCCTCCCTTCTTCGGATTAAAAACGTCAATGTACTGGTGGTATTGTTCAGGAACTACCTGGAACAACTCGTCTTGTTCCTCCGGGCTCAGCTCTTCAAGCTCATCTTCGCCGCGGAGGTCTATCGCGTCCGTCAGAGTCGGCAGCCCTATGGCCGCTAACTTCGCCGCACTTGGTGGGGTTGGGATGGGAAATTTCACCGAGTTGTCTCTTCCATCAAGGACAACCCCTTCCTTCCTCATCCAATCCCACCCTATCACAACATCTGCGTCGCAGAGCGTTGTTACATCGAGACAAACAGATCGCACTTCGGCGTCCTTCGTCAAACTAAATCCGACTTCGACAAACTCGGTGATGGGTCCAGCGACACTCACCGAGCCGTCGAACATGTGAACGGGTACGCTCACCTGATATCGTCTCTTTTCTACACCTATCTTCGCTGCTGCCTTAGGGCTTATATATGAACAAGTAGCTCCAGTGTCCCAGAGCGTAGTTAGCTTTATTCCATTAATGAAAATGTCCGATTTAGGTTGATCTCTGGAAACGGAAGGGATGAGGAGATGATTATCGACATTGCATGAACAAGGGGTACTGAGTGGTGTATTTTTGTATTCACAATCCTCTGGCTCCATCAGCTGTGTTTCTTTTATGGGTTTGGGAATGGTGGCCGAGAGAATATGGCGGACCCGCCGAGCCTCGCCTACTGCGACAGGTCCTCTTCTTTTCCCTGGTCCTCTTCCAAATCTACTTCTCCTCCAACCGCATTCAAGTTCCTCCTCTGTCCGAGAGGTACTGCGTTCCCTCCCGATCCTCCACCACGTTCTCCGAACTTCTCCCCCCATGGAGGCAACAGTCCAACCTTAACCTTAGCCTCCCTTACAGGGCATTCCTTCAGCCAATGTCCTGCTTCACCACACTCGGTACACTTCCCCTCCTTCCTCCTTGTCTCCCTCAGATCGGAGCTCGGCCTAGGCCATCTTCGGCGAACTTCGTCGATGTTTGGCGGTGTACTCTTTACCACCGTCGACATCATAGCCGCCTGGACACCACCCTGCGCCGAAGGTTGCCCCTTTTCCCATTTCTTCTCTTCTTTCTTCTCCGTCCTCTGACTTTCCACCACTGTCGTTGTCCTTATCCCTCCTTCCCTTTTCCTCTCTGCCTCCTTCTCCACTTGTCTCCTCCACAGGCGGTTGTCCAAGGGGATCACAAACTCCAATAGCTCTTTCACAGTCCCAAACGATCTACCGTGTCTTGCAATTTCATCTAGAAGGTGCGATTTTAGTCCTTTCTTGGCTCGGTCAACTAGGTTTCCATCATCAGACCACTTAAGAATCGCAACATGTCGCTGGAAGGCGGAGAAGTAGTCCGAAGCAGACCCGGTTTGCTTGAGGTCGTTAAGTTGTCGGGCCGCAGTTCCTTCTTCGTCTGGATCACCAAAGTTAGTCTTGAGGTACTTAACGAACTGATCGTGTGTCGTGAGGTACTCAGGAAGAGGTCTTTTGGATAGATCGGGCTGCACTGCAAGAAGAGGTGTTTCGCGTAGATGAGAGATCATGAAAAAGACTTTCTTAGTGTCGTCGGGGAAAAGATGGGAGTTCAATTCGAAATGTACGTCGCACTCAGACAGAAAGGCGGTTAACTTGTTCCGATCTCCTCTCCAGAGGTCTGGGTTAGGTAGCTTTATCCCCTTCCGTTGTTCGCCCACTACGCTTGGGGTCGCCGAAGTTTGCCGTCCCATGGCGTACCTCACTCCTTCTGATATCCCTTCTGCAATCCCGCCCACTGTATCCCTTTCTCTTCTCTGTTCCCATTCCTCCCTACGCCTTCTCTCCTCCATCATGTCTTTGTTCATATTCGCCACCATCTGCATCAAGGCCAACACCACCCCTTGTGTTCCTTCTTCTCCCAAGTTCGCCGTACTTCCAGTGTTTTCTCTTGGGCGTGGGGTTTGGTCTGATCCAAGTGGGGATCCCGCAGGTGGGAGAGCATTAGACGGAGGAGAAGGAGGGTTAGAAGGCACCGGTGGAACGAACTCATCTCCTTGAATTGATCCCCCCACACTATCCTCCACTCCAAGGTCCTGCCCCATTGCTCTGCTAAGCTCCTCCAATGCTCTCCTCTCGTTCTCCTCCATCCTGTCTCCATCCCTACTTATCCCTCGTGTAATTCTTCTTTCTGGTTCCATATTATCTTTGTACTTCTCCGAGGTTCGCACGGGTCGTCGGTAAGAGCGATCCTTGATACTGTCACGGCCGTCGAACAACTATTTCTTAATAGACCGACGGTCGACGAACCTCGGCTAACTTCACGCTCTGAGTCGATGTCTCACCCAACCAGGAGGGCGCAGACGTCGAAAGGGGTGTAACTACGGCGTACTTCGGCGTAGTTACTCTAACTAGGGTTTTGTTCTACTGATGGCGATGTATCTTGATTTATAGCTATCTCTATCTGTCTTTCACTACTGACAACAATCAAGGATCGCTGAAGAACTTCAGCGATCTTCTCAGCTAATATTATCTACCCCTCCTAGACGTTCATCCAACCCTCTCGCGCTTTGACGTACTTCAACGCACTTCGTCCAACTTCCCCGAGCCCTCGGCCATCCTCTTCCTCCTTCGACTAACTCCGCCTAACATCGCCGCACTTCTGCTCCCATTGTCCCTACTTAGCCTAACTCCGCCTAACATCGCCGCACTTCTGCTCCCATTGTCCCTAATTAGCCTAACCCCGCCTAACATCGCCGCACTTCTGCTCCCATTGTCCCTACTTAGCCTAACCCCGTCTAACTTCGCCGTACTTCTGCTCCCATTGTCCCTACTTAGCCTAACTCCGTCTAACTTCGCCGTACTTGGTGTCAGAAGTCCTGAGTTACGTGTAGAGTAAAGAGGTTAAGGCGTGATGGGGTTTTGATGGCCAAAGGAGGGTCATTGTTGGTGGAGTAATCGAGGTGTCACGACGTAGTTCGTGACATGATCCCATGGATCTGATTGTTGGGATACAGGAAGATGAAGAAGTGGAGGAGGTTAGAAAAGAGCTATTAGGAGTCATTTGCGCTGAGTGTTCCCATCCAACGTGTCACGATGACGTACAGGAACCAGGATCAATCACCGAACTACGCCGTAGTTCGCGATCCCCTCTAATACTTTGTGGAGGATGGAACTCAAGGGGTTTCCTCACGTTCGACGATCGCACTTATGTGCCGAACTACGCCGATGCTCGACTAAAGATCATGAAGATGCGACACGATTCGGCCCTAGCTGGTCACCCAGGCTCAGCAAAGACCCTCGAGCTTGTCCTGAGGGATTACGTTTGGGTTGGAGTAAGGAAGGATGTCGAAGACTATATCGCTGGCTGTGCAGTATGTCAGAGAGCAAAGACTAACAGACAGAAACCCCATGGAGAGCTTAAACCATTGCAAGTGGCTACTAAACCCTGGTCAAGCATCTCGATGGATTTCATCGAAGAGCTTCCGAATTCCCATGGATATAATTCCATCCTGGTAGTGGTGGACCGATTGACCAAATGGGGCATTTTTATCCCAACCACGACGAAGTTAACCGCAGCTGGACTATCTGAGCTGATAATGGACTATGTGGTGGCCCAGCATGGGTTACCAGAGAGTATAGTATCGGACAGAGGATCGAAGTTCACTTCGAAGTTTTGGAAGAACTTGACCGATAGTCTCAGCATAAGACTACATCTTTCTACCGCGTAACATCCACAGACTGATGGACAGAACGAACGAACCAACCAGTCCCTGGAATTATACCTTCGAATCTTCACTTCCTTCCCGCAGAACGACTGGTCGAAACTGCTTGCTCGAGCTAGCTTTGCTTACAACAACACCCATCATTCCGCGATAAACAAGACCCCATTCTATGCGAACTATGGGTACCACCCTCGATGGGCTGAAGAGATTAAGGCTAGTGTAGTCGAAGTACCTGCTGCTACAATAGCAGTAAAAGACCTAACCGAAATACATAAGGAATGTATTGAGGGGATTGAGAAAGCTATTGAGAAGTACGCCGAAGGATACAATAGGAAACATCGAACTACGCCAAACTTCGTAGAAGGTGACCTAGTGATGCTGTCGTTAGAGAACATCAAGACTAAAAGACCAATGAAGAAGTTAGATGTGAAGCAAAGTGGGCCGTACAAGGTAGTACGGCAGGTAGGTTCTCATGCCTGTAAATTGGAATTACCAGGAACGATGGCAGGTATCCATGATGTATTCCATGTTTCATTGCTTCGCCCCTACCATCCTCCAGTATTCCCTGGTCAGCAAGCTGAACCACCTCGCCCAGTAGAGGTAGATAACGTAGGAGAATCGTGGGAAGTAAAGGATATTGTGGACTCTAGAGTAAATAAGAGGTCAGGAAAGTTAGAGTACCTAGTAGAGTGGTTAGGTTACGAAGGAACAGACGATTCGGTATCATGGGAACCGGTAGAGAACGTCGATGGAGCTGATGACATATTGGCGAAGTTCCACGAACTTCATCCTACTAAGCCGAGGGAAGGGCGACTACGAAGGGCTAGGAGGTAGAACGTACTGCATACAACATAGGATTACAGCTACGTACAGCTCACTTGTCCTTACCCTTACCCTTTCCCTTTCCTTTCTCCTTCGCTCTACTCGGTCCCGCGGGATTGGTGTGGAGAGTACCGATGGCCGAAGGGAGATCGAGACTGTCAGGGGGGAAGGCAGACGAGAGAGAAGCATTCCATGCCCGATTCATAGCCCCAAAGAAATCACCGAAGTCCTGGACATCCCGAGCAGCTTGCATGCTTGGAGTCCTCCACAAGGAACGTATGGTCCTAAGACACTCAAAAGGGAGACTGAGGAGATCGAGAGCAGTCTGAGCAGAAGCAGGGACTCGAGAACTACTCCGGGGGCCTAACCAGCCGATGGACGGTGGTGGCTCGTACGCCATGGGAGTAACGAGGAAGGGGGTGTCGTAAAGTCTTCGGCGAACATCGGCTATCTCAGTGAGGCTTCGGCAAGAGACGTCCGCTAACCTCGTCCTTGCTTCCTCGCTCAGGTTCCCACCGTTGACTACATCTACTAACGCCGCAGTAAGGTTATTCAAGGCGTTGGCTTGACGAGTGGAGAAGTCGAGCAAGAGAGATGTATCACGTCGAGCGACGTCAAGCTGAGTGGTGAGGCCGAGAACGAGAGACCGATACGTAGCAAATTCCTTTTCATCCTCCGGGATACGAGCGTCCAGAGAGATGCGAGGGTGGACGAAGGACAACCGAGAAACAGAGGGCCCAGCACGCTGAGTAGCTTCATCTTCCACATCACCACCTTCAAAGACGACCTCTTTCTCCATCCTTTTCCCTTTTGATTTCTTTAAAGAAGACTTCGGAGTCTTCTTGGAAGCGGGGGACGCGGTGACAGGGGCGGCCACTGGGGTGGCCGGAGGAGCAGAAGGACGGCGACTTCGGGTGCCGTGGGCCGGAGGAGAGGCCACCACGGGAGAGGACGGACGAGGGGCCGAAGGACGACGGGAGGACGAAGGAGGAGCAGCGGGGAGACGTGACGGGCCGGCCGCAGGAGCAAAGGGCGACGGCGACGGAGGTGACGGGCGGGAGTCCCGCGAAGTGCGGCGAATCGACCGGAGAGACGAAGGTGGTACCCGCGAACGGGGGACAGACGCAGGAGTCTGGGGAGGGGGGAAAGGCGAAGAGTCGGAGGGATGGGGCGGGATGTCCCGGGCAGAGGAAACGGGACAGAAGGAGCAGGGACCAGATGTGCATGAAGCACAACGGAGGGCTTTGTTGTGTGGCCTGACTGCCTTGAGGCAGGGCCAATTTGGACGATTATACGTGATAATCTCACGTCTACTAATTAGCAGGAGTAACTTCGGCGTAGTACGAATAGGTGGACTCACCGACAACGATCACACGCTTCGTCAACACCAACCGCGACCCAACGTCCAGGCTCAGACTTCATCTTCTCCCACAAGTACTCTTCTTCCCGCAATGATCTCTTCACCCGTTTGGGTGAAGGCTCCCCTCTGGGAGAAGGGGGGGGAGCAACGACGGGGGCGGCGGCGGCAGCGGCAATGGCGTTGGCGGGGGGGAGAACCCCGGAAGAGGAGGAAGAGGAAGAAGAAGAAGAAGAGGAAGAAGAGGAGAGAGAACGGCGTCGTTTCTGGCCCACGATTTGAGCAGGGGGAGGGACAGGAACGGCTGCGAGTTAGCAATGTCCTGGAAAGCTAAAGAACAGATAAACAAGACCAAGTTCGGCGAAGGTGTGAGAGGGTGGACGAAGGACTCACGCTCAGGACTATCTACGTCGTTGTCCTCTACACTAATCACCTCCACATCATCATCCGGGTATTCTTCTAACTTGCTTTCACCCTCACTATCGATCCTACCCTCCCGATCATCATCATCCTCACTCTCTTCGGTGTCGGGTCGATCACTCGACTCCGAGCCCCCACTGAGCGACTCCTGGTCGGAGGAGGACGGAGACTCACCAGGACGAAAGGCGGGCGTCCTACGGCGAGGGGTGGCGGCAGGAGGAGGCCCCCCGGGAGAACCAGTTACGGGGACGGGAGAACCAGACGCGGGGGAGGGAGAACCAGCGGGAGGAGAGGCGGAGCGAGGAGGCGAGGCAGCGCCGGACGGCTCCCCCAGAGAGAGAGTGCCGAGGCCAAGGGAGGAGACTTGGCGAGATCTGTCGCCGAAAGAAACTAAATATCAGCCAAGTTCGGCGAGGTGAGGTGAGTATCGACGAAAACTCACGAGCAGATGACACCATACCACCAAAATTCCTCATGGCGGCGAAAGGGCTGGGAGTGGGAGTAGAGGGGGCCATGACGTTAAGATATTTAAAAGAGAAATAAAACTCGAGGCGATTATTCAAGGTAACAAATCTGTTTTCTAGGTAAGAGAGATAGAAAGTTTTGAAAGCAGATGGGGAAAAGAGAGAAGCTCGACGAACTGCTCAGTATTTAGTATAATCAAACCTACCCCCTCGTCGTCAACATGCAGCAAACTTCGCGTTTCATCAACAAAAGGCAACGCAGGGACGATCAAAATTCCCACGCTATAGTGTCTCATCTCAATATAAGCGAGGGTTACTACGACAAACAACGGTGTTGTTCGGCTGCCATCCACGAAGCGTGTCTCACCTACAAAAGACACAGGGCTTCTTACGGCAAACCTCGACGAAGTTAGGGGAGTCTCATTGTCGGGTTTTGGAGTGAAAGGAGGCTCAACTACGAAGTGCGGCGCAAAGAGCAGAAGGGCGAAGGATGGTCATGGGGAGGGAGAGAATGGGGGTACTACGCTGCTAAGTTTTCTTGCCACAGTAGAGGTGTAATCGCTCACAAGGACGTTCGCGGCTAAAGAAGGGGGCGACTGTCACGAACTACGTCGTGACACCTCGATTACTCCACCAACAATGACCCTCCTTTGACCATCAAAACCCCATCACACCTTAACCTCTTTACTCTACACGTAACTCAGGACTTCTGAGACCAAGTACGGCGAAGTTAGACGGAGTTAGGCCAAGTAGGGACAATGGGAGCAGAAGTACAGCGAAGTTAGACGGAGTTAGGCTAAGTAGGGACAATGGGAGCAGAAGTACGGCGAAGTTAGACGGAGTTAGGCTAGGTAGGGACAATGGGAGCAGAAGTGCGGCGATGCAGCCGGAGTTAGTCGAAGGAGGAAGAGGATGGCCGAGGACTCGGGGAAGTTGGACGAAGTACGTTGAAGTACGTCAAAGCGCGAGAGGGTTGGATGAACGTCTAGGAGGAGTAGATAATATTAGCTGAGAAGATCGCTGAAGTTCTTCAGCGATCCTTGATTGTTGTCAGTAGTGAAAGATAGATAGAGATAGCTATAAGCAAATTGAGATACATCGCCATCAGTAGAACAAAACCCCAGTTAGAGTAACTACGGCGAAGTACGCCGTAGTTACACTCCTTTCGACGTCTGCGCCCTCCCGGTTGGGTGAGACATTGACTTAGAAGCGTCAAGTTAGCCGAGGTTCGTCGACCGTCGGTCTGTTAGAAGGTAGTTGTTCGACGGACGTGACAGTTAGAGATAGTCAACTGAGTGGAATAGGGTGCATGTGAATGGTTAGCAGCCTTCTGAGCCTCTCCCCATGTGGAGAAAAGCAGGAGAAGTAAGTAAAATGGTGTCATAGAAAGAAGCTGTAAAAGGGAGTGGAGCAAACTACTTGTAGAAGGGTGGGAGGAACCTCACGGGTCACGGAACCTTCGGCCGCCACATTCCTACCATCCGCCACATTCCTACCAACCGCCACATTCCTACCAACCGCCACATTCCTACCGTCCGCCACTACTCTACTCTACTGTTCACTGCACCAACTTGACGTCAACTTTTACACCTTGTCCACTACCTTAATCGTACTCTGAAAATCATCTACTCCTCCCCCTCCCCCAAACCACTCGCAACAACATCCTGGAGCGTATCAAGCAAGCAAGTAAAGGTATCGGCTCAAGATCTGGTAGGACGCCACAAGTCACTCCAGCACTGGCCAAATACCCCGCCAACATATGTTCTTGCCTCCGACTCAACCTTTGACGTTTAGAAATATGCTGGCCCCGACCTCATACTCGGATGAACAGGATTCTTGTTACGGGGTAACAACGAATCGAGGGAACTCTATCGAGTTCGACGGATTAGGACAGAGGAAAGCGGGAGTTGGAGGCAGTGCTGCAGTAGGTAGGGACGGGTTTTCCCCTTTCGAGATTTTCCCCACTGGGTTTGCTCAAAGCGGTTTTTCACCTGTCCGAGTATGTACATGGACGCTTGCAGTAGGACTGAGAAGAGGAGACGGATACCTGTAGACAGTATATAGTACAATCAGCAAAGTACCAACTTTGCTGATTCTTCAATATCATTCTTTGGCTACATCGATTGCAGAGGAGACACGATCCATTAGCACCAGAGCCCCTAGATTTCCACGAGACCTCCATCGAGTTCGACCCAACCTGCGACCTAGTCGTCGTGTTTCCAGTACCGTTACAAGTTGAAGAATCAGCCTTACGCACCTTGGGTCGAATCGGAGAGTACTGTATGCTCACCAGAGGGAAAGCGCGGAAAATGATACCAGAAAAAGAGGAGTTGGAACAAGGGCTGGTCCCAGAGGAAGAAATACCAACAAGTTCTTCGAGAAGTACCATTTCACATGATCTCACTTCTACTACCACTACCCCAGATCCGCTAAATGAATTATCGCAGCAGTTGTCACAATTGTTAGCCATTATGACGATGCAACAAAAGGAACAAAATACATTAAGGGAAGAACTGGCTACGATGAAAGCTGACCGACAGAACCAACAGATACTCACATCGAAAGGGGCAAGTTTGATCGAAGTCGAAGAAAACAAGCCGTGTTTGGAGCCAAAACTTACCAACAACGAACGAACAGGAAGAACCAGGTGTGCGGATCCACCTACCTTCAGTGGAGAACGAGGAGAATTGGACAACTTCCTTGCAGCATGTCACATGAACTTCGAATTCAAAGGGGCAGAGTACGCCACCGATCGCAGAAAGATCCTGTTCATGTACGGGTATCTTCGAGGCACCCCTCAAATGCTTATAACCCCGGCCATAACCAATCCAAGTATATGGAATTCGACCGAATGGCTAGAGAGCTACGACAAATTCATTCAGCATTTACGAACTCAATTTGGAGATAGTAACATGGCAGGTACGGCTATGAGGAAATTGCAAGAGTTAAGACAGACTGATACGGCCGCCGAGTATTTTGCCAACTTCGAACTTTGGTCCACACACCTTGGAAAGGTACCAGATGCAATGAAAATCGCCTCAGCCATACAGGGCCTGAAGGAAGAGCTACTGAAGGTGGTAGTGGTAAATAACACCGACCCTCGAACCAAATCGGACTGGATCTATTTCAAACAGCATGTGATAGGGACTGAGGAGAACCAACGGATGGCTGAAACGATGATTGCAGCGAATCGATGGGCTGCTAGACGCAAACATGAGACGACCTGGCTTCCCCCTCGATCGAATTCGATGCGATTGGATACTAGTTTGCCCAACCCGGTAGAACGCTACTCACAATCGACTGGTAGAGGACCCTTGCCCGGTGGAAAACCAGGGATGATGAATTATGGTCTACCAAATGACCCTCCGGTCACTTGGACAGAGGACGGAGGACGTCTCAGCGAGAACGAAATGACTTGGAGGAGGGAGAACCGACGTTGTCTCAAATGTAGAAGTCCAGAACATTACGCCAACAACTGTCCAAATGGAGGAAATACGAGAAACAACATTAGGGGATCCCCAAACCCGCATAGCTCACCGATTCCTAGTGGATCGAACTCGATCCCAACTGGGTCCAAAGGGCCATTGATTCGAGGAATGGCGGTGACCTTTGAAGAAGAGGGAAACGACTACCTGGCCTAAGTGATGCGACCACTTGCGGCCAGGATCTGCCCGGATCGCAGAGAATTCAAATACCAATAGATCTCAGTAATGACTCGGCCATAATATATATAAAAATACAAACAAAGAAAGATACCCTACAGATTGGAATGTTAATCGATACCGGGGCTACAGGAAGGTATGTGCAGCCGGCCTGTCCATTATACCATCTATTCCCAAAGAAACAATATCAGGTACCACGAAAAATTAGGTTCCTGGATGGAACTACCGCGACCTTAGTGACCGAATATGTAGAAGCAGAATTAGATCTAGGAAAAGGACTCAGGATTGCAACTCGACTGGATGTTATGGCATACGAAGGACCAGAAGTACTAGTAGGACTAGATTTCTTGAGACAGTTTAGGGCAAGGATCGATTGTGGAAAGGGACTGATCGAATTCGACGGAATTGAACGAGATACTGGTTGGAAATACCCAAGATTAGAAGAAGGATTAATAAGAGGAGCAACACTGGAGAAAGGGGAAGACGAAATGAGTGAGGAGGAACTACGACAAATCATACCGACACAATGGCACCAGTACCTCGAATTATTCAAGGTAGAAAGAGCAAGAAGACTACCACCAAGAAGAGAATGTGACCACGAAATCGAATTAGTATCAGGGGCTGAACTGAAACCAGGACCAATCTACCAACTGGACGAGCATGGGGATGCTTTCCTGAAGCAGTGGATCAATGATGGACTGACTAGTGGACATCTGCGAAGAAGTAAATCGCCCTATGGGTCCCCAGTATTCCTGGTCCCCAAGAAAGGAGTCATTCCCTATCGAGTAGTTACAGATTACCGGGCACTTAACAAGGTAACCATCAAGGATTCATACCCAATGCCACTCATCTCGACACTACTCGATCGACTTCAATTAGGAAGGATCTTCACTAAACTCGATTTGAAAGGGGCTTACCAGTTAGTCAGAATAAAGGAAGGAGATGAACATAAAGCTGCCTTACGAACAAGATACGGCAGTTTCGAGAGCACAGTCCTAAGGGATGGGTTGTGTAATGCACCAGCCACCTTTCAGAACTTTCTACAAGACATGTTTCACGATCTACTTGACGAAGGGGTAGTAGTTTATATCGACGACATCACGGTATACTCCGACACGATCGAAAACCATCAGATCATTGTCCAAAAGGTGTTAGATCGACTACTTGAAAACGATTTGGTCGTCAGTCCGAGGAAATGCGAATGGAGTTCAAATGAAGTGAAGTTCCTGGGGTACGTAATAGGACACGAACGGATCGAAATGGATCAAGAAAAGGTGAAAGCTATTCTAGAATGGGGAGAACCCATGACAGTCCGGGATACTCAAGTGTTCTTGGGTTTTGCGAATTTCTATCGGAGGTTTATCAAGGGGTTTTCGCATATTGTGGGACCTCTCACACGATTGACTAGGAAGGATCAAGCTTGGAACTGGACACAAGAATGCCAAAAGGCTTTTGACGATCTAAAGAAAACATTCACCACAGCACCAGTACTTCGACATTTTGATAGAACCCGACCGACTTGGATTGAAACCGATGGATCCGATTGCGCGATAGGTGCGATAGCGTCTCAGAGATTTCCTCACCCATCAATAAAAGGAACCACCGAACTTCACCCAGTAGCGTACTGGTCTCGAGCAATGACGCCCTGTGAGCTAAACTACACGGTGGGAGAGAAAGAATTATTAGCCATCGTGGATTGCTTGGTCGCCTGGAGACCCTACTTGGCTAACAGTAGTGATGTTATAAAGGTCATTACCGATCACAAGAACCTAGAATACTTCCAAAGCAAACGACAACTAAATCGAAGGCAGATGAGATGGTTGGAAATATTGGGAGACTTCAACATAGAGATCACTTATCGACCAGGGAGCAAAAATGGGGGAGCAGATGCTCTGACGAGACGAGGAGATTATCATCCGGGAAGAGGGAGTAGCAAGGACCCGAATCTTAACAAAGGCAACTGGCTACAATTGCTACCGACACACGAACAAATTGGATCGAATTCAATGGACTCAGAACACAAAGGACCAAGACACATAGTAAGAGGAGCAATCCGGGAAGACTCATTATTCGGACTCATCAAGAACGGACTGAAAGACTCAGAAGACATAGCAAACATACGACAACTAGGACTACAGATGACACAGACACATAGCTCACAGAGCACACAGAGCACCCAGAACACACAGGACACACAGAAGACACAGGCTAGCAGCGAGACACCAATAGTATCATGGACACAGAGCGGATTACTCTTATACAAAAACAGAGTAGTCATACCAGAGGGACAGGCAAGATTAGAAGTAATGAAAGCAAGACACGATTCGATGCTAGTGGGTCATCCAGGAAGAGACAAAACTATCACCATGGTCAAAGAGGACTATTACTGGCCACATTTGGACGAATATATTGCCAAATACGTAAAAGGATGCGAGATCTGTAACCGACACAAGACTCATCGACACCAGCCGTATGGACATCTGGTCTCTTTACCAGTACCCACACTGCCCTGGACAGATATCTCTATGGATATGGTGGGACCCCTACCAAAATCGACCGAGTTCGACGCGATACTGGTGATAGTCGATCGACTAACCAAGATGGCTAGATTTATTCCATGTACAACTGGACTAACAGCGAACAAAGTGGCCGACATCTACATCAAGGAGATCTTTTCAAAACATGGAGTACCTCGAACAATTGTGTCAGATAGGGGAACTCAGTTTACGGCGGAAATTTGGAAGGAAATATGTCAGTTCTTGGGAATAAAGAACTTATACTCGACTGCGTATCACCCTCAAACAGATGGACAAACTGAGCGAGTAAATCAACAGATGGAAATCCTGCTCGGAATGTATGTAAACTACAACATGGACAATTGGGATCAACTTCTACCAATTGCTGAGTTCGCTTATAACTGTTCGCCACATAGTAGCCACGGTCTGTGTCCCTTTGAAGCCTGTTACGGCTATGTGCCACACTACGACATCCATTCGCACGATATTCGATCAAAGTCAAACAAGTTGGAGAGGAAATGGAGGGATATGGGAGAGTTACATGCGGCTGTTCAAGAACAGGTCAGGATGGCTAATGAGATTAGTGCCGAATACTACAACAGGAGACACAAGAGTGTACCAGAAGAATTCAGAGAGGGAGAACAGGTACTACTGAGTACGAAGTATCTTACGACGGAAAGACCCAGTCGAAAATTAGAAGCAAAATACGTTGGCCCCTTCAAGATCATAAGGAGAGTGGGGAAAAATGCTTTCGAATTAGATCTACCTCCATCAATGAGAGTGCACAATGTCTTCAATGTCACGTTGTTGGAACCATATCCTAGAGACATGATACCAGGTCGACAGATACAACCCCCACCACCTGTAGTAATAAACGGCCAGGAGGAATTCCATGTGGAAGCAATTGTGGACAGTAGAATTCGACGAGGAAAGGAGGAATTCAAGGTAAAATGGTTAGGATACACAGGGAATGCGGCCTATGACTGGGAACCACGAGAAAATGTAGAAGAGTTGGCCGTTTTTGGTGAATTTCTGGAAAAGAGGAAAAAAGATCCCAGAAGAAAGTGAGAATTCGATCAAAATCAACGGAATTTATTGGGAAATAAATACATACACAGGAAATATGGCTACGTATAGAGAGATATAAAATACACTAGAAGTTGGAGGTGGTAGAATTGGCTCGGGGACGACGGACCGAGGCGGGAATACGAATGACATTGCGGGGGAGAGGAGTATGGGGAGAAGAGGAGGGACCGGCGACTGGTTGAGAAGAAGTCAATCCGGTTGGATCAGCAGCAGAGGTGAGATGATCCAAGGTTTCAGAAGGAGAGGGAGGGGTGTAGTTGGAAGGAATGAGATGAAGAGATTTGTAGAGGCCCAGATGTACTGGGGGAAGAGGAAGAAGGAGAGAGGAAAAGAGGTGAATGTAAGCGGAGAGTTGGGTGAGAGAAGAGGATTGATCCTGGGAGGAAAGGGATCGATATCGGGCCGAGACAGCACAGAGTTCGTGCTCCAGGACGAAGGTAACCTTGGAAGTAACAGTCTGGGCTCCGACAGTAATACCCTTTACATCAACATCGACCAAGTTCGAAGGAAGAAGATAGATACCTCGCGAAATTTGGACTCGGGATTGTTGGTTTTCACCGAACACTTTGAAGTTCCCTTCGCGGAGCACTCTCCACAAACACCACCAACTAAGTTGCATCAATATCGAACAGGAAGAGTAGGAAGACTCACGAGGACCGATACAACCTACACGAAAATCTTCTCCACCATCGAGACGACGCTGGCAATCGGAGCAAAGCTCACCCTCGAGACGGACAACAGCGCCATTCTTGTTACGAAGTCGCCAACCTTGGGCCAAGCGATCAAGCTAACAGTTAGAATTCGGTGGAATACGAAGGAGAAAAAAGCTCACGGCGTTACCAAACCACTTGACAGTGGGCTTGATGGCCCCAGTCTCGCGAAAGCGATCGAGGGCTTCATCCTTCAGAGCGTGACGAACAGAGGAGAAAGAAAGGCGGGCCCAGAGGGTAGCTGACGAGTCAGAAACGCACAGAATTCTGTAGAAATCTCACCAATTTCTGAGTCTTTTCGAGCATCCAGAGCCTTAGCAAGTTCATCATTGACCGGAACCTTGCGAGGGGCGTGAAAAATGGTTTCGAGTTCATGGGGAACCTCGACAAGCCCCTCGGAATCAGAAGGTGGCACAGGGGACTTATTACCAGGAGAATTTTGATTTTCAACGATGGTACCGTGTTCGGACTCGACAGATTTCGCAGGAGATGGGTTCTCACCAGTGGTAGATGGCCCTGCCCCCGCTTCGAAGTCGATATATTGCTCGATGACCTCGTCATCGAGAAGAGACGATTGTTGGTCGCGAGAAGGGCCGGATTGATATCGATCCTTAATGGTGTCGAGAGCCCTTCGAGAAGCGTCAACCAATGGAGTTTGAGAGGGAACTGGCGCTTGGGAAGTAATTCTCATTCTTTTCGTTTGACGCATGAGAAGTTCGGGATCGACGTCGGGGAGAATGGCCACAGTAGAGGCCCGAGTTTGACGAGAAGAGATAGACGAGGACAACTAATCTCGTCAGCCAGTGATAAACAGGAGGAAGTGCATCGAATTCGAAGAGAATTGCTTACAGTACGCTTAGACATGCTCACAGACAGGTCAGAGTTGGAAGGATGCTCTAAGATATGAGTAAGATATGGATGGATAATGATAGATGAGTAAAAAGAATGACAAACAAGAGGTAAAGAGAGAATGAGGAGGAAAGAAGAGAAAGAAGACGGGGAGGTAACTTGGTCAGTAATTTCTCGATCACATTGGAGGTCCGTGCGGGTGACGCGTTTTCATGGCAACCATCACACTAGCGTGGGTATGATGTCAGGGCGCACCAAAGGTGTCTAAGAACAATCCATGTGCATCACCTGGTTACAGGGTTCAGGATCCTCGGCGAGGATCCTTGAGACAGGGGGGGAAACTTGTTACGGGGTAACAACGAATCGAGGGAACTCTATCGAGTTCGACGGATTAGGACAGAGGAAAGCGGGAGTTGGAGGCAGTGCTGCAGTAGGTAGGGACGGGTTTTCCCCTTTCGAGATTTTCCCCACTGGGTTTGCTCAAAGCGGTTTTTCACCTGTCCGAGTATGTACATGGACGCTTGCAGTAGGACTGAGAAGAGGAGACGGATACCTGTAGACAGTATATAGTACAATCAGCAAAGTACCAACTTTGCTGATTCTTCAATATCATTCTTTGGCTACATCGATTGCAGAGGAGACACGATCCATTAGCACCAGAGCCCCTAGACTTCCACGAGACCTCCATCGAGTTCGACCCAACCTGCGACCTAGTCGTCGTGTTTCCAGTACCGTTACAATTCTGGAGGGGGGTGCATCACTCTGGCTGGGAAACATGTGATTCTTTCTCGATTGAATGGATTGTTGCAAGAGGCTGGTCACTGAGGCAATTAGATATATGGAGAAACAATCCGGTAAGTCAAGTATGGTGCTCTTTGTCTTTTTATCCTTGCATTGCTACTCGTTATTTTCTAATCCATTCTGCCACTTGCTCTTCTGACTATGTTCCTGCTTGATTGTACGACTGCTTCCTCTGCCGCTCATCCTGTTGTTTTGATGTCTGGTCTTCCTGCTCGTCCTCCTCACCCCCGACACTTGATCTTCTGAGTCATTACTTGTTTCGCTGACCCTGCCACTTGAAAATTGTTTGCGCTGCTGTAACTATTCACCATATTTCCCTCTTCCTTCCTATTCTCTTTCTGCCGCATCATGACGACGATACTCTCTCATACAACAAGAGGCTCAAAACTGATCATAGAGATGAAACGAGTCGATCCTTCTGTTGAGAGTATAAGACCATTGCATCATTCCGTTCTTGCAATAAAATATCAATACCAATCAGATCGGTCGATTACAAGCGAAAATCATTCGAAGAGTCCCATCCAATCGGAAGACGCAATGATAAAGTCATCATCTGGAACAGATCTGTACAAAGGAAAAGATAGAGCAGATGAAACGGATATGATGGAATTGAAATCTTATGTGATACAGGCTACTAAAGACAACAAGGAAATTTCAGATGTGGGTACTTCATGTATCTTACTTCCCACGGTCACCTGCTTTTCACTTTCTCCGTTATTCTCAGGAGCGATGTCTCACTTGAAAACATCATGTACAAGCTCATTTCTTCCTCACACCAAACTCTCGTGTCACCCACCTTCTGGCTCCATCACATAGCAATGGGATATCACTTCCTACATTCTATCCCCGCGTTCTGTCATGTCCACTCAGACAGAGTTACCCGCTTTTTGCCTTGTCTCCGCCACCTTATGATTGATAAACTTTATTCTATTGACCCCGGCTCGAACAAACATCCCAGAAATTGTACGGTATCGTAAAAGACATTTGAAGTGACGATGTCCATCTACCAGAGTCACATTGCTTCTCTACCAAGAAAGTAAGTGAACTGAAAAGATCTAGAGCCCCTTTGATCACATACGGAGAGAGTTACATGGACTGACCAAAAGCGCATAAGAAGTCTGGTCTCTGCCTCATGTTTCCAATGATCTTCCCACACAATTTGTGTAGGTCCATGGACTTTGGTGAGTTTTTCCTATCACTTTTTGTTTTGGGTCAAGGAAATTTCCCATCTCAGTCTCCCCTCTTTCCTTTTGCACTCTGCTCTAATTCAAACGGCTCATCACCATGTTCTTGCGATCATGCAACCGTCCATACGTTCTTCCCTCCCCCGGCTCCTCTCTTCTCCCCTTCCTCCCTCCACTCTCCGTGCTACATATACATTTTGTCAAAATGTCTCCTCTCACATACCCTGACTCAGCTTAGACACTTCTCTTGCCGTACATATCCCCAAACGGGACTGACCTCCAGATTGTTCGTCCTGACAACATACCCGATATAATGGATGAATTGAGTAGGCCACATAAGTGTGATGGTTTCTCTGACGCTCACGTGAGCTTTGAGTGTTGAAGCATCCCACCTATTCACTCTCACCAAGTGAATGTGATACTCGCACAGAGACCACAAGTGTCCTTTGTTGGGAATTTTCATCAAAGACTTCGCTTCTCTTCACCTCTGGTTGTATGGGTCAGCATAGGGTGGGATGCGACTCGTTGAGCACGCCTCAGATTTAGTCGGCTTCATGGTTGCACTCACTCGCCCACTGGAGCACGGAGGGACGATGTTGTAACGGCCGGAGAACGCGGACCCTCTGGTGTACGTGCACCTAGCACCTGTGAGGTGACTTCTGGAGGGGCAAGAGATGGTCTTCCCTCGTTTTGTCTTGAGTGAGTTTCTTCTTCTTCTTCTTCTTCTTCTTCTTCTTCTTCCTCATTCCTCTCCTCTTCCCTCCCCCTCGGTACATAAGACAAGGGCATGTGTATTCTCTCAGGATATCATTTAACTACTCACACCCGCAAGTCCCCGTCGCGAAGTCTATATAAAGTGAACAACAGGCGCCTCGCCACGACAATCAAACAACAGGCCGGGGTGCACATGGGTGAGTGATTGAGCTTGCTAGTATGAGGGAATGCTGACGTCGACCCTTGTAGGATATCTGATTGCCGAATTGTTTGATGTCATTGTTTCCGTGAATGCTGCACATAGGGGTGAGTCCCATCATATGAGATCTACAGTATCTCATGCTGACTCACAGCCGGTAGTAAAAATATCGTTCGCAGGGATATACGGTTGGCAAATTGGTAATGACGACGATTTCGGGCTCTTTGAGAGATGTCATCATCCCCGGTGGTGGGGTACTCCCTACAGAGTGTATTTCCCTTTACAAGCATTTCCAAATTACTTGATGCACAACACATTCATCGCCCATCTAGGATGTTATTTGGAAGAATCTAATCGTCCATTGTGGTAAGTCCATTGATGCACTTTGGTACGTCAAGCTTCCACTTCCATGCAGGCGCGCATTGTTGTCACCTACACCGACCGTACTCTAATCTCTGGCATCTCTCAACTTTGGTGGTTGAAAAAGTTGAGATATAGTTCCAAGATATAAGCTGACAGCAGAAAGAGGTAAGGTAATCAATTGAAAGTTTAAGGCTCTCAAATCAATCACCGTGTCACGAACCACATCGTAACATCCCTGACAACCACCATCACCGACCCTCCTTTCACCATCACCAACTACCACCCGAACCACTGAGACCGACTACGGCGAAGTTACGAGAACCAAGAGGGTATTTGTCACGATAACCCCGCCTTAGCGGAGAACTACGGTGAAGTTAGGGGAAGGGAACCGAGGGAGAGCAGAACAGGGGAAGTTAGGTGAAGTTAGTCGAAGTGAGCGGAGTAGGGCATCGGGGATATGGCGAGGTACCGCGAAGTTGAACGAAGAGGACTGAGCGTGGGGCAGTGCGAGAGTTAAGGGACGTTCTATGAGAAGAGAGGAGCAGTATAGATAGTTTACAGATCGCTGAACTTCTTCAGCGATCCTTGATTGTTGTCAGTAGCGAGAGATATATTCAGTGGCTACAACCGTCAAGTTAGGGAGAGCTACCACCGAGCAGTTCGACGCACTACGGCGAAGTTAGCCGCAGTTCATCGACGATCATCTTATCATTTACCACTCGACGTATCACTACGGCAAAGTTAGCCGTAGCTCCTCGACGAGTACCCTGACCTAGTGAGACATCGACGCCCCACTACGACGTAGTTAGCCGAGGTTTGTCGACCGTCGGTCAGTAGAGAAGAAGAAACGACGATTGTGACACACCGATCTTCAAAATTCAATCTGCAAGTCTATCGACATGACATGATTTCCACTGGTTTTATTCTATGCTGCAGACCAGGGATAAGTTGGCCAACACTGGAGTGAGATCAATGGAGTACTTGATGTGATATTTACAAGTGAGTCTTCATGGTCCACGATCCAAGACCGGATAGTTCTTCATACTTGATGCTTTACTATGTCTTCTCTCATGTCACAACCCAACACTGATCAAAAGATTTCGACTCCTTATCAAACTAAACACCTCATCTCACCCTCCACCATCAATAACTATCTGAAAGATATACTCTCTATCACGGATCATACGTCAAGACGGTACTTTCTAGAACTGGTGATTACAACCCATGTCGATGTGATTACAACTCATGTCAATCATCAAGACCAATTCGATGAAGCATTGTTCCACCCCGTAAACCCTGTCCGTTTTCCCCTCTCTCTCCTTGTTGAATATCATCAACATGTTCCTCTGTGAATGAAAGTTTTAGGGGTGGGTTCGCACTCAAAAAACGCCAAAAAAGAAAAGAAACGCTTGTCAGTACTGCCCTATCGTACACAACCTCCCTCTTTCATATTCTTTCCCTTGGTCCATTGTAAAGACTATCCCATCACCCAACAACAATCCACGTATACTCCAAACCATTGTCACATGATTGGAGGACTCTGCTCTGGACCAAAACACGAGGAGGTTAATGTTGCTTACACCCATACATTGTTCCGCCCCGAATGAATCGATATCCGATAGGCATATCCCACACTCACACCAACCCGCCTGACTTGAATTTCTACCAAACTCTATCGATCGATTTGTATTGTCTCCTAAGTGTGACATTTGGTCATCGTCACTCATAGGTCTCTGATCTAATGATTCTTCATGGATTTGATCGGATAATCTTGAGTGAGTCTGATCTTCATGATTTTATCAGTGTGAAATTACTGATTGTTTATTACATCATGATAGTATATTCGGAAATGAATGTAGTGTTACTTATGTATGGACATTGATCAAGTTAAAATCTCCTGTCATATAATTCCATTCTGAAAATTAACACTGATAATCACGCCATCATCATATACTCGATCATGTTACAAAATCCATCTTCAAGTATCATACTGTACATCTTTCCTTGTGAGATTTCTCACTCGCAAGAAACAATGTAGAGGATCATTCATAGATGGTGAGGAATGATCGATCACCTTTACCAGAGGACCCCATGTAAGTAAAACTTTTTTTATTTTGTGTTCTATTTTCAGGCCATCATATTTATAGTCATCATAGAATGAATCCGTCCAACTGAAACCTCTGAATATATATGTCTAACCAGCAAAGGTCGTTTGATCCTTGTCTCATTCTAACTTTCTCGACAAAAGTCTCTTTCTCCATCATGTCACAAGTTATCACCATCGACAACTCGACTATAATATTCAAGACGTAATCGGACCTCCCTCGGGCTTACTTGTAGATCCCTGATACACTCATCCCCACCCTCAACGTATCGGTTTCAATGAACACCTTGCGAGGATCAATCAATTCATGTGGCTGTCAACCCTCATTTCAGACCACACAAACAACCCCACGCAAAAGCAAAATTCCCACTAAATACAAGTCTTCTGCTCATTCATACATTGAGACATGACAATCTGACTGACAGGATATTTCAGGACTGAGTGACAGTATCCTACAAGCCAAGTGACAAGATCCCTCCAAGTAGGCCTGTCTTGATTTTTCAAGTACTTGAAAGGAATCATGTGACAAACTGTCGGGATCCGGGACGGCAATTTTTAGATATGTATTCTCAGCCCTTTTGTCAAACCCCAGCAAATTACACGACAGGAATATAGAGATTTACCTGACAGATACACTGAATGGTGATAGATACTTATCAGGCAGATACACTGAAAGAGGATAGATAGCTTTTGTTTAAATAGCTGACGATCAGAAACGTACATGTAATTTCACGAGGAGACTCATTACCACTGTATTAATCATGTCCTCTTCCTCTTTTCCACACCGACATCAATGCACCAAGTCAACCAAATGATCATTCCCTTACAACGATCACTGATGTAAACACTCATACTCAGTCTCGGAGGGATCAGTCAGTCGCTTTGACTGCTGATTCAGCATGATATATATATATGCATATACACACGCGGAAAAGAATTCCAACATGATTTTCCCCTTCTCCCCCCTACCATACTGCTAGAGTAACTTACTCACACTTGTTAATCTTTCTTGAATCTTTTCCACAAGTCCAGAGATAGGACGAAAACATTTTTCAATCTCCCATCACAATTCTATCGAAAAGGAAATATGACATTCTTCTCCCCACGTCATCTCAGGATGGTGATCGATCTTGGACGTTGGGTGGATTTCGAAATTGGATCAGATGATGATGATGATGATGATGATGATGATGATGATGATGATGATGCCGTTGGGGCAAATCCAAAACGTCCACTCTCGACTGTTGACAGGTATGGGTCGGATTCTGCATGACTTTGGATCGTGGACCTTTTTCCCCCCCGGCAACATGACGGTGGGGGTGGAGCTGTCTTTGAAGATTCACGTGGGATGTGGGACGGGTGTAGATATCGAATGACTGATGATCGTCCGATGGGGACAACATGGTCAAGCTCTTCATCTCTGACCTCGTTATTATTCTTCTCATTTTCAGGTTGATAAATACAGAGATTGGATTCCTCAATCGGGACTTCAAGTAAATAGTCGAGTTGATCAAGCGGGAGTTTATCTGAATGATTGAAGCGGGAGTTTAGGTAAATGATGAAAGATCAAAATTGTAGGGGAAGAGGTTAGACATGATGAGATTTTGACTAGATTATCAACAAATTCTTTTAAGCTTTCAAATTTTACTTATTTTGTTCTCAAAAGCTCTGTTGTTTCGTAACAGAAAAGAAACTTACCTGTCTTGCACCGCTTTTTTCTTCGTCTTTGATATCCCTTCAGATCGTATCTTCATTCTCATTCTCCAAATCACCATGCTTCCTCCTCATGTCCGATGATTTTTCACTTGCGACTTCCATCAACCTAAGCAAAACTTTACTTGTTACATCGTTTAGTTTTAGAGAAACAATTGGCCCATGTTCTTGAATCCTGAGGAAAAACTTGAAGAGGGTAAATAACTGATATCAGCACCTCTTGGGTTTATTTCATTCATGTCACTGAACACGGGACAGAAGCAAGTCGAGAATCCTCGTAATGTCATTTTCTCCTTCCAAAAGGGAATCCCCCTTACTGTCATCTCTTCCAAACTTTCCTCTTCTCCAAACTAAATTTTGAGCTGCTCGTTACATGCTCCCTTTTGTCATCTCACCTGTCTAGCTCACATAGTGGTATCTATATTACCATCTTTCTGTCTGGTATTTGTTCCAGTCTGCAGCTCTGTGCCAATCTCCATCCCCTCATCTTTGCGTCATTTCGACTTTGCACCACGCTAGTGAAAATGAGAACCTCAGTCGGAATGTGAGGGGTGAGAAGAGAGGATGCACAGACCCTCGTCGGATTCCATGGGGAGTGGGGATGAAGTCACCTGCACACGGGCCTCCTTCTTTCTACCCCACGCACCACATATAAATCGTTGATTCCCTCCTCTTCTTTCTCTTTCTTCATCCCGCTGCTCTCTCTATCTCTTTCTCTCCGTTCCACGTCCTCCTTCGGTCACCCCCTTCTCACCCTTCTCATCACTTTCTTTCCCTCTCATCAACTTATATCGTCAATCACAATCCCTTTACGACCGTGCAGCCGGGTGCATATCTCTTCCTTCACTCTAGTCATGTACACTCAAGCCCGTGGTTCCGATATGCCTCCTCCTCCTACTCAGCGAGCTCTCCCTTCCCGTCCTGCTCCACCATCTCAGCGCGCTTCACGTTCTTCCCAAGCTACGCCCTCCCTCCCGACTCCATCCATAGGAACAATACGCTCCTCTCTCGCCGCTCGATCTGGGCTTCCCCCTCCTCTCAACCCCGTCCACGCCCTGCTACCATCCCTCACATTCCCGCATCCACAACTTCGATGATTAGTGTCCCGGTCTATCAACCTCCTGACCCCTCCCCCAGTCTGTTGGAAAGCGTATCCGGGAGACATGTCGTCGACTCCTACCGTCCTGGGTCTGGGCGAAGCCAAGGACTGCTATCTCGTTCAGGAGTGGAGAGCGGGGGACAGAAGTGCGGAGAGCAGATCATGGTGTTCCTCGAGGGTAAGTCCACTTTCTCAGTCCCTTTACACCGCGCCGCTTCACACCACGCCCCTCCACACCGTTTCGGCTGTGCTCTCGGTCACGGCTGGGCACCGAGTACTTGGGAGGAAGAAGCGCGAGCTTGACTGCTATTGGATACATGTTGACTCTCAGCCCAAGAAGAAAACAGGGTCATCCAACATCGCGATTCATTGCGGGGACTTGAAGCGCTGCGTGGAGAAAACCGAACTCTCTCCGAGGGTCAGCAAGCACTGCGTGAGGGACAAGAGTCTATTCAAGACGATAACCGCGCCTTCCGAAATGAAGTCAAAGATCTCCGTGAGACAAACATCGTTCTAAGTCAGAAACTTGATCATCTCCTCGACGAGGTTGGTCGGCTCCGCCAGGAGAACTCGGATCTCAAAGACATTGCAGAGGAGCTTCGAGGTGATATCCACGATCTTCAAGTTGAGCAAAGGGCAATACCTAGCAAGGATGACATCAGAGAGGAACTCCAGGAGCAATGTGAGTCAGATAGCAAGCTACCAGAGATGATTGGCTGATGTTTAGTTGCCACACCATTGTCAGAACTTTCGGATGACATTGGACAAGTACGAAGATCCCTGGAGTCATTAAGAGACACGTATCGTAAAATGGACGAAGCACGAACGAAGAACAATACGCCGTCAGTGAATGAATGATACGTCATCGACGAACAGCCCAGCCATCACTTCTCCCCGTCAGGAAAATCCCCCTGCTGCTTCCTACGATTCTGCTTCTCTCATCACGAACCCTATTATAGATGCGGAAACCGACAGTAATCCTTATGCGTTACAAGCCACAATCTGGTGAGCCAGAGAGCATGTATCAAGCCTGTAGACCGCCGGTCATTGACACAAAGCGTAGACTAACAAAACAGCAGCCGGAGCCCGGATCTTTTTACGACCAGATCTCACGCACGGTCCAGGATCTGTCCGGCCGGATCTAGAACAATGTTCACATTCTCTCCCCAGGCAAGTCTGGCCCACTTTTCAGCCCTTTCATGGAAGATTGCACTCGAAATTTTCCTTGAAAGGAGATGACAAGTATACGTCTTTGAATCTCCGCTATTCAACCACTTTTTCCCACGGTTTCCAAACCCCTTCCACATACATAAACTATGTTTCTGTCCATATCTATCTCCTTGACCACAACTTCTCTCTGAATCATAAACTTTCCATTTTCCAACAGCTCTCCTTCTCTGTCATGTCATTGCTTCAGCTTCAGCTTCCAGGTGCAGCTCAGGGATTATCTCAAGCATGTACCACCCCCGAGAATGGCATTGTTCAGTCCTTCAGCCAGATGTGGAGTGAAGCGGAGGAACTTAGGAGGAGGTGTTTAGCTTCCCAAGATGACCAATCCTCAATTGAGAGAAGACAATTCCACGCATGTGGTATGGCATTCAATCTTGCCCAGCTGCTCTCGAAACACAAGCAGCTCAAAGATTCTCTGCAATTGGCGTCAGATGAAACTGTGTGCCAAGCTGCTGCCTCCTTCAGCAAAAATCATCCTGATGGGCTTCCACTTATTCTTCCTACGTCTGAGGTAGAACAATTCAAGGATATCTTTCACAGACTCAAGGCAATGCACCAATGTCTTTCTACAAGACTCTCTGAGTCTATCCAGTGGGACTGCACCAAAAGCCAGATAAGGTCAACAACAAACTTGGCTAAAGAACAGGCCAAAGCTGATGCCAACTTGATCTTGGACGGGATTCGGGCATTTACATTTGTTTGGTTAAGCACTCACAGCAGACTCTGCATTACCAAAGTCGCACCAGAGTCCAAAGCCTTGCAGATCCTCCAAGACAAATTGACAGATGGTCACTCAGTAACCGCCACACAGATAGTCAAGGCGGCAGCGCAAGAGTATCTTGAACTAACCCAGGGGGGCTCCAGAACCAATCAGTTACAGAATGACAAAGTGTAGGTGTTCCCTCTTGATTTTGACAACACGGGCTGAGAGCAGTGATATACTCTCAACTGACTCCAACACGGGGCAGGGGCTTTGTTCAGGGCATCTGGAGGAATCTGGGTGCCCAATGGGTGAGTCCTCCTACTCACTTTCCAAGCTGGCTTGATGGCAACCCCTCTGACTGTAAATTGCCCTTTGCTTGAGACTCAAGGAAAAAGAAACCTTCTATGTGTTGCTTATTACCAGATATACCAAGGATTATCATCACTGATGAGGCATCACCAACATTCGACCCATCCAGCCAAGAACTCACAGCTGGTCCAATTCGCAGCGGCATCGCATCCAGCTCCCCTCCAACAACTCCTCAGTGAGCTCGCTCCCCAAGCTTGGGTCGTCAGGTGTGAGTCCGAATAGACGGTCTGAGTAAGCCAAGCCGATTCAGTCGATCCCATAATTTAACTAGTAGTCTGTAGCAAGACTTAGTGGGCGGCTCTGATTGGTATCTGAGGGACTGTGAGGGCCTGTAGGCTATAGTGACATGCATCTTGAGTGCCTATTTGCAGGTTGGAAGATAATTATCCATCACAAAAATCATCCCTCGTGGGACAACTCCTTTCGCAAAGCTACCGGCTATCCTATCAAGCTATCAATGTTCATCTGCAAATCATGACTCACTCCCCTGGTTCCTGCATAAAATAACCCTGATCCCATGTTCCCAATCACCTGATACTGTACCCCACCCCATCCGTCTGTATTCCCAGCCGGTCTTGCATGCAACCTTTCCCCATTCCGCTTATCACCAACTCCCCTTACATTTACTTCCCCAAACCCGAGCGCACGGCGTCCGTGAGTGGCCATCCGTTTCCCGTCCAATCCCCGTCCATGGAGAAGACGTTACATCCCCTCAATCCTGCTTGAGTTGCAAATTGACCTTTGAGAGACATACTTTGAGGATCATCATACGTCATGATTTGACCCGATTTTGTTGACTTGAGCCAAGGCTGTTCATGAGTTTTATACTTTGATCAAGGAGGTCTTGAGGGAGAAAAGAGGATGGTGGGACGTACCGTACTTGAACATGAATCCCAGTATCTCGTAAAACCTCCACTACCAACATATTCCCCAGAATCGAGCGCTAACGCTCCTTGAGAAATCAAAGATTCGAACATGACCTGCCCGTCCGTCGAACCTCCGTTGTCGTTATAGATAGTCACATGAGAAGCTTTCTTGTCCGGTCGCCCGAAACCCATTTGACTTCGTCGATCTTTTAGTCCGGTCGCTTCTGACTTTTGTAGATATCCGTAGGCTGGAACTCCTAGGGTTATCTTGTTGGCTGGCATACCGGCTTGGGTCCAGGATGATACAGCGGCGTAGGCGTTGGCAAGAGGTTGAGAAGAGTTTCCACATGCGTCGGAAAGGGGTGCATTGGCGCCCGGGGTACTGGATGCTGCTTCATCAACACCAACTCTCAACATGGATGTCTGTGTTCCCAGATCCGTGCACATTTCTCCTGTGGGCGAGGGTAGGGAGTGGGACGTCCGAGTAGAACAAGGAAAACTTACATCCCCAAATATCATAGTTCATGACCAATATCCAATCGATAACATCTGCAAACCCGCTCACATCTGACATAGGACTACCATTGCTTCCGGCAAATGGCCAAACTTGCGTCGCTAGTGAGATCAGAGCGCCCTCCGGAAGAGCGGCCCTCATCTCGGTGAGGAAAGTCAAAAAATTTGCCGAATCACTGCTACTGACTGCGTTACCGTTGGCACCGTAGGTACCCGGGTATTCCCAATCAATATCGATTCCGTCCAAGTTGTACGCATTGTACGCCGCCAAAATGTGGGAGAGGAAGGTTCTACGGTTAGACGCCGAAGCGCAGATTGTTGAGAAATAGGTGGAACCGGTCCACCCTCCTATGGAAAGTTTCACTCTCTTGCCGTTGGCGTGTGCACCGGTGACAAGTCTGCTAAGAAGATCGGATGAATCGTCTTGAGTGAACTCGAGTCCGAAAGAACTAGTGGGAAGAGCAAAAGCGAAATCGACCACGTCAAATTTACTCCAATCGATCGACTCGGGAGCTAAGTATCCTCCAGACCAATCGGGATAATAGCCATTCATCAGAATATCTGGAAGAGGGCTGAGGGTTGCAGTGGCCGAAGCGGTTGAGGACGAGGTCAGGCTGGCTGTTGTAGACGCCGGAAGAGAGGAAGAAGGGGTCACCGAGGTGAGGTGAATAGATGAACGAGTGAGGGAGGAAGCATGAGAGGAAGAGCTACGGTAGCTGTCCCCGGAGAGAGATTCGTTGGTGGAGGAGGAAGAAGAAGAAGAGGGAGTAGGAGAAGATGAAATAGCGCTAGATGACGCATTGGCGGAGCTCGAAATTCCTAGTGCCGAGAGTGTTGTAGAAGCAGAAGGGTATGAGCTCGACGTCGAAGCTGTCGATAAAGCTGAGGATGTTTCGTAGGGGGGTGTTGTTGCGGAGGAGGTATCGCTTGAGTAGCTGGAAGAGGATGCGCTGAGGGGGAAAGAGGAAGCGGAAGTGAGGACAAGTGAAGAAGAAGATGAGAGGGTCGAGATGGAGGAGGTAGCGGAGACCGAGCTCGACGCTTCTGCAACTCCGAGAGAGGAGATGGATGATGAGGAGAGAGAAGTTGTAGAAGTCGAGGGCGATGCAGAGACGAAGCTCGATGCTTCAGCGACCCCAACCGAAGAGGAGAAAAGTGAGGGAGATGATGATGATCCTCCAGATGCCGAAGAGGAGGTAGAGAAGATTGATGAAGAGCTCTGTGAAGAGGTAGTCAAGGAGATCAATGCACTTGTACTTGCACTTCCTCCTAATACCACCTGATCCGTCGGTTGAACCCATATAGTACGAGTGGTTGTCATTTCAATTTCCACGGTCGTTGTCGCTGTGATAGGAAGCAATCGTTCTTCCAACTCTCGGAGTTGCTGATTTTGGATTCCATCACGATGTTCTAACGAGTGTGGTACCGGAGGCTGCTGACGTCTCCCAAGAGGAGTCTTGCTGCCATTTTGCTCAGCCGAGGTGGAAGAGAGGAGGGTGAGGAGGAGAAGGGATAAGGTAGAAAACGGAAGCATGTCGGGTTTGTCTGCTTGATCGAAAGAAAAGAAGGTATGAGAATGGATGAACTTCCTGAGCTCTCCAAGCAGGTCAACTGCCGTAAGATGAAAGAAAGTCGGTCCTCGTCTTCTAGACGACTTGAAATGAGAGAAACTCCAAAAGTCGGTGGAGGTCGAGGAAGGAGAAGATTAGAAGGAGATCGGTCGGACCGGGGTATGGTCAGAGTATGACGTTTGGCGTAACGCTTCGAGTCGTAGGGGTAGCAGCACCGTCAAGCTTTTTTTTTGTTCAAGATTTAGGGTAGCTGAAGAGTCTAATAGGGATTAGAAGGTCGACGTCCCAGCGATTGTGCGTTGTTGTGAATTCCGGTCGGGATGGCTGGACGGAAAGGGACGACCGATGAGCCATCTCAACTTTTGAACGAACGATTCGGGAAGTGCCACATGCCACATTGGTGCCACATTCTTACCACGTGGTTTGACCTCCACCATCAGAAACTCGAACGCGTCGAAGAAAAGTCAAGAGACACGATCATTCACAACTAACTTTGACCGTCATGCACCCACCAGACCCCGTCAATCTCGTATTCATACCCCCTCTGATAGATTCATATACTTATCACTCCATCCTCCCACCTGACATCGAGGGAGAATGGATCATGGGTATCGATGAAGCTGGTCGTGGACGTGTGTTCCCCTTCTCTGCGTCTATAAGTCCCAGCTGACACTCAGCTGTATTAGGTGAACCTCATTTGGCTTTCCTTGTTGTATATTACTGAGATATAGGTCCTATGGTGTACGCAGCTGCCTTATGTCCTATCAAATTCAAATCTACTCTGGAGGAAATGGGATTTGATGGTATGTCTCCTCTTCTTCTTGTCCCCATACCACATAACCATGTTAGGCAAGGATCGGGACTGATGAAAAGATTCAAAAGCATTATCACCCGAGACTCGTCAAAATCTATGGGACAAGTTCGAAGATCATCCTGAATTATGTTACTCTTCCGCCACTTTATCCCCACAAGCTATATCAGCCAATATGCTTCGACGGATACCTGTGAATCTGAACCGACAAGCTGAAGATGCGACGGTGGGATTGGTTCAAGCTGCTCTTGATAGAGGTATCAAAGTGACCGAGGTGAATTTGAACGCTTCTACTTTTGGTCTCCTCGCCACTCTTTCTCACCCTTTGCCATCTTATATGTACTTCGCTTTCTGTAGACAGGAACTAACCTACGCCTGAAGGCCTTAGTACTCACCATCACCTCACTTCCTCCCACATCTAGTCTTTGAGTCATATTCCATCTCAAGAGTCTGTTGTTCATACATGGGATCTAGAGACAGGCGTAATGACGAACACTGACCAAGACGAATGCTGACATAAGTGCTACGTCGACGCTCTAGGTCCAGCACCTCAATGGCAAGCCCGTCTATCTTCTCTATTCCCCACTATATCCTTTACAGTATGTCCCAAAGCCGATTCATTATTCAAAATCGTCAGTGCGGCCAGTATAATCGCCAAAGTGACTCGAGATCGATATATTGAGAATTGGCTAGATTGGGAGACATCTAAATCTCATGAATCACTTTCTTTCAACCAGAATGGATTTTCTTGGTCTGATGGAGAAAAACCTCCCACTGGTCCGCATGATACGACGTTGTCGAATCCTGAAGAGGTGGTCAAAGATAAAGAAATAGATAATATGCAGAAGAGCGAGAATGAAGATGGAAAGGGAGTAATGAACACTAGGGGAAGTGGGTATCCTTCCGATCCTCGTACACAAGCTTTTTTGAAAGAGAATCTTGACCCGGTATTTGGATACACAGGTGCAGTCAGGTTTTCATGGGCTACAGTTAAAGTTTTGTTGGATAAAAACGCTGTTCCGTGTAAATGGTATGTTTTTTTTTTCCATTCTTAATTCCTCCATACACCTGTATCATTGTCATGTGATCATCTGGACTATTCAACATTAGTCCACTCAATTGATTTCTTGACATTCGTTAGCCATGGCGATTTCATCCGCCTCGTTTGTCTGATCCAGAAAAGAGAGGGTTCGCCTGCTGGATCGAAGGAGACTGGGAGAGTGGCAATGTCATGATCTGGAAAAGCTTATGAATAGGATGGACGATCAAAACCAGAACAGCACCTCTAGATATTTCGCGGCTAACGCTGATCATGGTCAAGTGAAAATATTCCGGGATCTGGGTATAAGTTGTGTTGGTGAGATTTGATCACTCTGTCTTGCATATTAGATCTGTATGACACTTTTATACGAATATCACCACCAAAGCAATGCATCTACTTCAAGTCTTATCATTATCCCTCAATTTCTTACTCTCCACTCTGACCCCCTCATTCATATGAACCTCAGCTAACAGATGAACTTCCCATAAACTAGTCGAAAAAGTGTTGATCAATTGGGGATCATCCAATTCAGGTTTATAAACCCCATCAAACATTCTTTCTTCTGTATCTAACAATCCTTCCAATTGTGAATGTCTAGCCATTAGTTTCCTGACGAACCCTATCGCTTTCTTAGCTGTCGAAGGAGGGAAATGGAGGGAACATTCGGTGAGACGTTTAGCGAAAGCTGCTGCTCTCCACGGAGGAGAAGGAGGAGCTTGACGAGAGAAGAATATTGATTCGAGACATCTGAAAAGAAGATCGGATGTTGACCACCCTTTCACTGTTGCTGATGCTGCTTTACCCCGGATCGTATTATCAGGAACAAAGTGCGAGTTTGATATATCTGGTGAAGGGTGGGGAAGTTGAGAGATGATAGAGGTGGAAAGAGGAGGATCTTCAAGTTCTGTATCGATACATAAAGATCGGAGAAGGGAGAAGAGAGCGTTGATGAATGCTGATAAATCAATTGTCAAAGCTTCACCTTGACCGGAGAGTAAATCGAAGGCCGTGGCTATTGCTAATAATCGAGTACGAATTCTCTCACTTTCATTCGTGTGTGTTCCATTTCTTGTCCCTTCTTCCTCTGATTTCTCATCGTCTTGAGAATTGGCATCTTTGGACGAAGAACCAGCTTTGGGAATAGGTTGGTCGAGGACTATCAAACGTAATACGGTGAGAAGATCACGGAAGAAATCGACATTGATAAAGTGTGCGAATTGTGAAATACCCTCCAATGCTGCTGATAACAGTGGGGACTTTCCTGGATGTTTGAGTATAGAGAAATAGAGGACAAAAATGTTTTTGAGCGTTTCCGTTTGCTGAGATTGTCATCACCTCTTCATTTCTCTTTCTGGTAGCTGATTGGATCGCATGTTTGTTGGAACCAAGAGTAAAGGGGAAGACTTACAACATGAGCTCTTTCCTCTTTATCAACCTCCGCCTCAGCTTCAGCCATTTGTTTCTTGGTTTCTTTCATCTCTTTCTCTCTCTTTTTCTCATTCTTAGTCTGCCACTTCTTTCTCACTTCACTTTTGAATTTCTTCGACATCATACGTTTTCTTTCTTTTTCTTTTGCCTGTCGAGCAAGTTCTTTCCTCGATTCACGCATATGATCCAATTCTGTTCGAAGACGTAAGTGCAGTAAACAAGAAAGGACGTTAGGATGAACTTGGAATTTTCTTTCTTTGATCATTCGAGCCACAAGTCGGACGAGGGTTTGAGAATGTAATGATGTGATATCATTTCGGAAGACAGTGATGAATGTTTGAAGAATGAGTGTTGATTCCTGAGCTTGATCAACTAAATCTGAACACAACATGAAATCGCAACGAGATTGTCGAAGGAAGAAAACATTAGTAAAAAAGTGATGAATGGATTGAAACAGAAAGCCCACCTCGTCCCATGACTTCCTTCCCAGCCGACTTACCAATACACCCATAATGTTCTCGGAAAAGTTAAAATGGGGGACTGAAGATAATAGTTCACACAAGCATTTCAAGCTAAGTGAAGCTAATGTACTCCGGGCTAAGGTTGGTCAGTCTCATTCTTCTTTAAAACCATCCGCAAGTCCATGATCACAAGTACCGGGAACGTTCAAGATAAGGTAAGGAAAAGATGAAGGAATCTCGAACGCACATTTGACTTCTGCTTCTAACATCTTCAAATACCCTCTATAACATTTCACTAATACCTTTTCCCCCTCTCTCAACCTTTTAACCTCATCCCTGACTTTCTCGGCCTCTTCTTGTTGAGTCAACTGACGTATTCGGTATCCTTCTTGTCAGCCATTTCACTCAGAGAGTCATTATTGTAGCTGACTCACCCGGAATGAGATCTTTGAACACAGCTAACTGAGATAAAAGTGCCAATCCTCTGATCGAAGCTGGAACAAGGATTTGCTTCCTCTCCCCTCCCCCCTCATCTACAGCAGGAACGGAGGGTAAAGCGTACGTCGATAATCGTGTAAGCAGCGGACCCTCATATTGTCAGCTTCTGAACAAGATATTGGAAAAAAACACTCACGTTATCAACGAGCTCACCACCGGCCATAATCTGCGCACCGAGTTGAGCTATCTGTTCTTTCGCAGCATCCAACTTCTGAGAATTCCTCCATTCCTTCTGAGAGATAATTTCTGATATTCCCATTCGACCAAATCGACCTTTCTGTCCTGCCATCTTCTCTGCTTCCGCACCATCATCACTAACTTCCTCTTCTTCCTCTTCAACTTCTTCCACGACGGGCTCAGGCTTCTTGGTAGGTTTAGGTTTAGGAGGGAGGGGAATACGAGTTGTTCCTTCGACTTGTTGAACTTCACCGGTGGGGAGTTTGATAGGTAATCTACCGACTTCCATATGATCCTCTTCTGTTTCTGGAGATGATGCTATCCATCTTTGTCGACCAATAAGTTCGTAGTCTTCTTCTTTATCTTGAGGTTTCCTTTTTCTTGGCCCTCGGATGTCCTCATCGTCTTCCTCTCCCTCCGTGCCCTCGTCGTCCTCATCTAACTCTAGATTGTCGAGTTCATCTGACTCTTCTATGCCTTCCAAGTCACTGTCGGACAACTCGTGGTCATCAGCTTCATTCTCAGACAGATCATCAAGATCAGAATCGAAATCGGCATTAGGGTCCATCTCGTAATCGGTACTTCTATCCGATCCAGGTGACGAAAGACGTTCCTTTGCTTTGACTCTTTGCGGAGGGGGATCTTGAGCTTTTGACAGGGCGTGAAGACGTTTTGTCTCTTTGACAGATCTACATGATCAGCTGTTTCATCGCCTACACATCTGATCAAGATACGAACTGCTGATGGGAGAAGTTGAAAATGATGAATTGGGGTAGAGTGAAAGACCAACTGCAACACTCACCGACTTAAAGCATTTTTGTCCACACCAGCTACGAAACTCCCCAATCCTTCCATATCAAAATCTTCCTCTCCCAGATCTTCAATTTCTGAATCATCTTCGTAAGCCGTCCGAGGAACAGGTATCAATCTTTGATCTCTCAACTTGATCTTCTTAGGATGATCTGGACGACGTTTTCCCGGTCCAGAGGGGGTCTGTTCTTCACGGCCTTCTTTACCATTTCTAGGCTTCTTGGAAGACTATGAGTGAGCTCTTGAGTCACATCTTTGTAAAACTACACTACCTTTGAGATTGGAGCTGAGGAGAACTTGCGCTTCGCTCCGGGTTTATTGGAAGACTTGGCCATGTAGAAAGAGAATTAGTAGGTCCTTGGTGGGAAGAGAGACATCTATGCTATTGTGGGCAAGAAAGTTGAGCAAAATTCTGGTGGACAAGTTTCCGACGGAAACAACTTGCTCTCCGCTAATTTGCCACTCGAGCGGCTGGCTGCTGTAACCGTATCACTACTGCTCACACATAACATCTCGTACAGCGAGGGACACCCAACTCTGGTCCATGTCGACCCTGCACACTATGACAACCCCCGTTAAGCCTCCATCGCTTGACCCAAATCACATCTACATTCAAATCACTTCCCCTCTCTCCCCTTCTGACCTCTCAAGACACGCCTCGGCCGGTCAACTGCAACTCCGCTATCTTGCGCCCGTCGGAGAACTTAAAGGAGAGCATATCTTCGAAGTCATTCAAAACGGTCAGCTCGTTCAACGAGATCACGAGGCGTGGGTAGGCTCAGGAGGGGAGTTCATAAAGGTGTTGAAAGGGGTACAGGGGGTGAAAGGGGTTAAGGTGATGGATGTCAAGCAGAGAACCAAACGGTAGAATCGTGGCAGTCGATCAGGAAAACCATCTATGATGACTATATCATAAATGTCAGTGGGCATCAGACGTCATGTTCGTTTCAGAGCTGACGAGTAGACATATCATGTATTTCATCAATGACCGACAACAAGGTTTCACGTAGTGATTACAACGACGCAGAATCATAATGACAACGAATGACCATTTTGAGCACATGATATGTACAAGTTATGAAGGCATACTGGATATCTCCTCTCGTACTGCTTGAGCACGTTGAGCTCTCGCCAGCTGAGAAGGGACCGTCTCACACGTTAGCTTGATCATACTTTGACAGGTCAAACGGCTCACTATGGCCAGCTCTGAGAGGTTTGTGACGGCAGTTTTAAACGTTTGAATGGTCTCCTTGTGTCGAGGAGGTTTGGGCGGGTCTCCAACTTTGTTTGTTTTGTCTATCACTTCAGTAACAGCATCAGATAAGTTTGTGACAATTACGGAGATGTCCAGCTAAGACACACGGACAAGTGAAGGTGAAAAGGAAGATAGACTTTGACCTACCATCCTCCACTTCATCGTCAGGTAACCATTCCGCCGCTGTCCGTCGTTGTTCCAGATTGTCCTCTAAACGATTGATCAACCCCGGAGTCTTCTTCCGTCTGTCCGCTATAGTACTATCCCATCCAACTTTCTCCACATCGAGAGCTTTGATCTTCCTGTCTAATACTTCGTCGAAAGGTTCGGTGGCTGGTATCAGTCGACGCTCTGACCGACAACCTTCCAAAGTATACAACGATACCGTGAGACGTAGCACTGACGTGAAACATGGTTCAGATAGTATTCTGATCAAATCAGGGGGTGGGCGGGGGAGGGGCAGAAGGAGTCGAACGAACCTTCTACAAAGTCTTCATAGTTATGACCGTTCACTCTCAGGTTTGCCCGGGCTAATCTGAATGTTTCTTCTTGTATCTATTCGTCAGCTCAATCCGACCGTCTTATCAGAGCAGAAGAGAAATACCTTCGCTATCCGTCCTTCTACCTCATTTCTGACTCTCTTGGCAGCCTCACCATCCCTTCCCCCAGGTAAAGAAGCTAACCTAACTTCCATCACTTGATTCATAGCCCTACACACACCTTCTCTCACTCTTAGCCAGTCCGCCTCGTTCTCCACTACTATTCTTGACATTGTTTCGTTCATTTCGACTGACGCTCTTCTACCTGATGACTCTCGTTCTGGTCGATGGTGAGTTGTCCAGTGTAAGTTATGCTTATGCAATTGAACGACCAGTAGTGGTAGTCATTTGTTGTCTTTCTTTGACGCGTTGACCGAATATTACGTAAACTTTACTTCGGACCCGACTGCTTTCTTTCGCCACCCACATCTCCCTTCTTATCTCCTTCTCTTCCTCACCTATTCCCATAGCATATATCTCAAAGCCAATAGCGTAGGTACAGTATGGAGAGTGACGTACCTCAGAGACTCTCAGTTACTCGTTCACTTGGCGAGCAAACGCTAAAGAGATCGTCTACCTTCGATTTCCGTTCTCCCACCCCTTATTATTCTCATGCTCAAGGTCCCAGTGCCGATCCCCAACGTCCGGCTTCACCTTCCTTAGACTCCCTCGATGCCCAAGGCAAGCTCCATAGACGTATCTGGCTCCTTGAATCCCTCAACTCTCGTCTCACCAATGACATCGAGACCTTGAAGAAAAGTCATGAAGACGACCTCAACGCCGAACGAGCTGTTGCCGCCGGTCTGAGGGATAGGATCGGTAGATTGGAAGAAAGAGTTCGATCCGCAAGGAAGAGCATGGAAGAAGGGAGGAAGAGGGAAGAAGAATTGATGAGGGATATGGAAGGGACTGAGAAGTTCTATCAAGGGGAAGTGGAGAGACTTATGAAAGCTTGGATGAGTGAGAAGGAGGCTTTGGCAACGGAACGTCTAAAGACTAAGGAATGGAGCGAAAAGTTGGAGAGAACGGACCAGGAAAATTTTGAGAAAGAAAAGAGTGGGCCAGTTTCGAGATACAAGAAACAGTACGTCCTCCTGGCCTATCATGTAACAGTATCGATCTGACGTCGATAGACGGTCCCCATTGGGGGAAGTATCGCAAAACACTCAGCCTGAGTCATACCTTACAAATAGCAACCCCTCTTCTTGGCCTTCGAACACATTGAGACAGAACATCTCTTCTGGTGATGCCACTCTGAGCCCAATGGGGGAGAAAGAAGTGATTCAGCCTACTTCTCAACAATTCCAGGATCTGCAGGACCAGTACGAGAAGCTTCAAAAGGACTTTGGAAACCTCGCACAAAAACATGAGGAGGATTTGAAGCATTGGAAAGAGTGGAAACGTGTTGAGAAGGAGAAGGTGGCTAGGAAGAGAGCCAAAAAGGCCCAGAGAGATAGTGGTGGGCCACCTAGATATCCACTCGATTCAATCAAGACCCCTTTTGACACGGAGAACGACTCGCATATATCTCTCGAAGAGAAACACACAGGTCCTCAACACATGAGTACCGCAATCGTCGAAAATATGACTACTCGACACGCGGGTGAGCTGTCAAAGAGCGATACAAATCCGAAATCTATAGATATCATGCCCTTCACCAAAGCTGTTGTTGAGGAAGACATAGTAGAAAGGAGTTTTGAAAGCACTACCGAAGGCGATCACAATTCAACCGAGAAGTCTGTTATCCACTCCGAACTCGAAAAACTGGATAAACCTCCTTATATCGACAAAACACCTCACAAATACAAATCTCACGCTCCCCAAAATGAACTTCATCCAATCAAAAGCGAAGCACATGTTCAACCGGGAGCAGTCTCGGGGTCAAGCAAAAAACCTCTTCACACCAATGCAGAAACATCCACGGTGAAGACAACTCCGCTGGCTACTCGATTCAAGGAGATGGCCGATTTGACGCCTGAGGAGAGGATAGCGCAAAGAAGATTACTGAGTCGTTTACCCACATCTGAGAGAAGAGAGCTATACGCGGGGTATAAAGGACATGGGAGGTATTTACCTCCGGAAGAAATGTGAGTTGGGTTGTTTCACTGTCTATTTATACATCTGCTCCATGAGGATTGAGGGGTGTGATATATTGTTCGATACTGATAAGAAAGAACGAAAAGGGTTCAAGATGAATATGAAATTGATAGGGAGAAAAACGATGGAGTAGGGTATCAATATCATGAAGTCAAGAGACGTAAAGTGGACAGACGACAGATGCATGGAGGAGATTGTGAATGTTGCAAGGATGTAAGTACTCCACTTCTCTTTATGTTATCGTGACCTTTTTTTCTCCTCTCCATTCTTTCGCGTTTCAATTGAATGAGCCTCCCATATTGCAAGTACGAAGTCTCCATCTCTGATCCTATTACAGGCTATAATAAGTAAAAATTCGGTGACTGACAGAAATAGTATTATCAAGCTATCGGTCCTATCCCACGATACAACGCCGGTCCAATTTGGAAATCCCCTTCTCCATCCCCTTCCCCTCCCTCTTCACTCCATACATCCAAACAAGAACGTCTCATTACCACTCATGATCATCTCAACGAGATTCATCCAGACCTATTGAAAGAAGAATTCGGTGGAATGGAAACCAGTAAAAAAGAGAAGAACCAAAAAGAACGTGAAATTCAAGAACACCAAAATAAAATATCGCGTCATAGAGAAGTATGGATAAGACCTCCTACTCCTCCTAAATATTGGAATATAGGATTCCCAACGACTCAAGATGTACAAGAACAAAATAAAAAGGCTGATGAGATGGTCAGGGAGAAAGAAGCGAAATTGAGGGCTGAGGTAGGGTGAGTTGATGTTCTGTCTTCATCCACTGTACCACTGTTCTTCTGCAAGGAGTTAAGATCTGAAATTGCTCCATCAAATTCTGTGAAATCGTTCAACATGTCCACCTGAGCTCCATCTGTTATGAATGGATGCGGTGTGAGTGTGAGATAGCTAACGTGTTTTAGACATAGTGGTAGTAAGTGGCGCAAGAAAGAATGATCAACATGAGAAACCATCATATTCTCAAATCTCGTTTCTCTTCATGTCAGTTTTCATCCGAGTCAGATTCATCTCAGGAGCAAAATCAATGTACAGTACAATAAGCAAAAAACACATGTATCGATAAAACATCAATATCTCCTTTTCCCTTTTCATTCAAAGAATAGTATATAGTCAAAACATGCATTCTATGTTGTGCATACCTTTACTCGCTCTTTTCTACCGAGATTACGACCACATCAAGTGGACTGATAATAGTAGCTAGTAGCTACAAAAAATTCCCAGATCATTTAAACACAATCACTCATACCCACTCTTCCGCGGAGCTCGACGATCTATTGGTAATCCTAACACCGTCGTCCTCTTTTCCCTCAGATGAACACTTGGTATCCTAGGAACAGGTGGAGGAACAGCTTGGAAAAGAGGTACACTAACCGGTCTACCTGGACTTGTTTTCGGTAAAGGGATTCCAGAAGCAGGTAATAATTCCCCTACTCCTACAGACGATCGACGAGCGGATCTTTTCATTCCGCTAGGTGCGGAAGTAGATACTGACATTCCTAACGGTCTAGAATCAGGATGCGTGGTAGAAGTAGGAGGTGGACCTTTACCTAAAGCTGATTGAGCTCTTCTGTCTATTCGAACATCTCTGAAATCTGAAGATCTAGAAGGAGGTCTTGTTCCTATTCTTGAAGAAGGTCGAGTGTTCGTATCCGTCCTGGAAGAAGAACGAGATAGAGATATAGGTTGAGAAGGTAAAGAAGAAAGTGTAGACATTATACTTGGTGAAGGTGCACGGAAATTGTTTCGTGGTTGAGGTAACATGGAAGGTGACATTGGTCTTGAATTTTTCATGGGGGGAGAAGTTGGACTATTGTTTTCTACATAAGATAATCGACTAGAACGGGCTAAATTGGAATTTGCTCGTTGATTCGTATGAGATTGTTGAGTTTGGTGAATTGAACTTGAAATGGTGTGAGAGGCATAATTTGATGTAGAGGTAGAATTGGAAATGGAAATGGAAGAAGGAACATTTCGAGATGTTGATCTGATTAAAGTTGCAAGTGGGGAAGGTATAGCAGGTCTACTAGGAAGAGATCGATTACTTGAATTACTAGCACTTGAAACAGCTCTAAAATTCATTTCCAGAGGTGAAGTAGGTTCTTGCATAAAAGCTAAATTGGCTTGAATATTATTCGTAGGTGTGTCTTCACCATCTTCAATCATTACCCAACCATTTGGTGATAATAAAGTATTCCCACTTTTATCACCTTGCATAGGAGTTAAAGTTGTATCTTGTAAAGCCGCAACTCGGGCGTGTGAAACTCTTCCATATTGTGATTCCGTTCGAGAATGGGAAATGATTTGTGATTGTGATTGAGGTTGATTTTGATTTTGATTTTGATTGGAAGTAGAAGTAGAAACTGAACGTTTGGAAATACCCAGTGGCATAGGTGCAGAAACATTACGACTTTTCGGTACTCTTGTTCCTAATTTATCATCGGTAGCTTTCAATCGAGCTTGTAGATCATGTAATAATTTAAACCCTTTAGACTTTGCCACTTGATTTGGATTTACCGTTTTCGCAGGAGATGGAGCTAGAATGGAACGAGTACGTTGAACGGCAGGAGAAGCTGCTGCGTTTACCAAATTACGAGTGTTTATAGATCGACTGAGAGTTGAAATGGTAGGTGAATGTACAAGTCCTGAATAACGTTTAGTAGCTGGAGAGAGAGTTGGTATGGAGGAAGAGGTATTACTTCGAGGTATGCGTGTAGGTGTCGGAGCTGATTGTCGGTCTGGAAGTGGGACGGGATCTTTGTCAGGTGGAAGTGGTGGTTCTATAGGCGATAATTCTCGTGAAGCTTCTTGAACGGGTGACATGGACATTCCGATGGATGAAGGAGGTGTAGGTACAGCTCGAGAGATTTGATCTCTCAGAATGGAAATTTCGTTATTCGCGTCTGACCCTTAGCACAAATATCATAATAAACATGTAACAAATGAAAAGGAGAAAAAATCACATACCTCGTAATTCATCCTTTAATCGTTGAACATCATCTTCCAATTCTTGTCGTTGAACAACTTCTTGTTCTAATAAAGTTTTCTCTTCTATAGCTCTGTTGTATTTACTTTCCAAATCAAGTAAAGATGAAACTGCCACTCGTTCATTCCTTTCCAATTCATCGTTACCCATTTCCAGATCTCTAAGCGCGACGAGTGTCTTGTCTCGTTCCGAACGTAAATTGTCCATCTCACGCTGTAGTGTCAGCTCGTCCAAACATGTTTTCCAACAGCTTACCTGCATAGCAGCCGTAGTGGAACTATGCTGTTTTTGCAGTGCGATAAGTTTGGTCTACCATATCAGCTCACAATGCACCCCGAAAGCCTAATCAACTGACTTTCCATTCTTCCTTCTCTGCCTCGAGGCGATTGATCTTTTCCTTGAGCTCGGCTTGGTGTTTCTCTGTGGCGGCAAGTTCTCTTTCTAATTCATCCTCTAGTTCTTTTGATGAAGCTTGGAATTCGTCTATAAACATCAGCTTTCGACCCGCTACTTCAGCTACAAGTCCTCATGGTGTGCTTTACACCCCTCATCGTTTGCTCATGGTCTTACTGCTCGGTTTGCCGATTGTTCTTCGGGGCCGAGTGGGGTGGGAATTGATGAAGAACTCACCAAGTTCAGCTCGAGTCTCAATCAAACCATCCACAGCTTGCCTATACTTGTCCCTATAATATGCGATCTCATCTTCAGGTGAGTCAAACCTGAATCATCAACCCACTTCTGTCAAAAGAACACGGGACACACCTTTGATCCTCGTCATCCTCCATTCCTATACTCGCACTACTCGGCATCTTATGTACTATATGACCGTTCATATCCCCGTTCTTCCCTGTAGGTCCAAGAAGCCCGCCAGGCTCGAGTGTGTCCACCATGACCTTGGCGATCTGGATAGTGTAAAGATGTATCAGTGATCAGTGACCTTATGCGGTGTTGGTCGACGTAAGTTTGAGTAGAACGGGTGGCCAAACGCGTCCAGACTAAATTGCCACATTTGAGATATCACCGCGGGGTTACAGCATCCTGCTAAGTCTCTGCCTTGACTTTTCTCGTCTCCATGTCTCTCACCCTCTCACAAATCATCATAACATTCCTCTTCTTACTTATTCGTCAAAAGTGTGGATGGTCTTAGAAACCTCATACTTTCTCCAGAATGAATGCGGACCTCAAAAGGGTCCGCGAGACCGGTATAGATGAGTCCCTTCCAGGCGCAAAGAGACGCGCATTGAGTATGTCCTTGCCCCCAACTTCTGAACCAGACGAAGATAGGTTAGAAGACTGGCAAAAGGTCGTAGAGTCACATAGAAAAGAAGCCATCTTCAGACAAATGCTCGCATACAAGAGATCTTATGATGCCGAAGCGAGAAAGGCCAGCGAGTTGGAGGCACAACGACGGGTGCTCGAGGCCAGTGTCCGTGCTGTAGAGATATGTTGGGCTCAGGTGAATATAGCCTTCATTCTCAGCGTTCCTCATCAGCTGATGAATAGGTCGTCACTGCTATCCAAGATCATGCGGGTCAACAAGAACTCGGCGTGGCTTCGGAAGACTTGTTGAATCGTCAGTCCTCATCTTTCTCTTCTCAGTTCACGGGTCTGATCCCTGTAGCTACATTAGATAGCGGACTGGCAACACAGGAATTAGAATCCGCGTTGAGATCTCGTCTTCCCCCAACTCAAAGACTTATAGCTCGCTTCGCAGCTCTAGCGTCACAGGGAGCTGTCCGTCCCACCGCCGCCCAGGAATTACATAATCGCCTCCTCAAACTACAAGCCGAGGCGGATGCCTCTAGAGCGCACAACCAGACACTCAAATCTCAGCTGCTATCTCTGACAGACACCCGAGATAGTCTCTCAAGGGACTTGGACAAGTTGCAGAAGTCCCTTGATCGTCAACGGATGGCACACGATAAAGAGCGACTGGAATGGAATAGCCGAGATCGTGATAGAGGCTCCTCTACGCCCGCTCAGAAGGCCGCCAATGGTTCTGGTCATGTTACTCCGAACGGTGTAGAGCCTGTGAGATACCTTTTCCATTGTCCAAGAGATGAGCTCAAGGTATAGGAAACAAAGCCTCTCGTCAACGGCGCCGAGCCCACACACTTGCTAGTCCCAGATACTCTGGAGGCGGAGGAGGTAGCACGGTCAAGACTCGAACAACTCGATGCTCTACGATCTCAGAACACTGCTCTACAGCAGGATCTCGATCGTCTGCGGGTTTTGGTAAGGTTATTCTCTTGTCCAGAAACGAGTAGCTCACAACTTCAGGCCGAACATCCGTCCGAAGCAACACTACGACAATCCCCGTTCTTTCATGTCTACCTACACCAATTGGCTACCGAAATAAATCGTGCCAACACCATGCAAATGAGAGCCGAAATTACTGAGCAAAAACTTGATGAGGTCAGGAATGGCAACCAAGAATTTCATCAGGTGATCGTTGCCGAGTCAAAAGCTGAAGTGGAGGCACTTCGACAGGCTGGGTCGAAGAAAGATTCCGACCTCGCTCGTTTGAGGGGCATACGGGATGATCTGACAGCTGAGCTTGCAGAGAAAAAAGCAAAAGAGCAGGAGAAGTTCACGTATGGTGAACAGATGGAAGCTCTGGCGACTGCGAGACAGGAGCGAGTGAAATCACTTTTGTCCGAGTGTAGACGACTGAAAGGTACACTGGCGGCCAGGGAGGGTGCCGAGGGATATCTGTCTTTTCTGAGAAGCGGAGGCGTGGAAGGTGATTACTTGAAGGAACTGGAGGGAAAGTACAAAGCTGCTCAAGAGCAAATCATCGCCCTATCTGCCATCGTGAACAGCTCGCCAAACCCCGAAGAACTACAAGATCACGTCGCTATCCGGTTGGAACTGAATGAAGCGAAGTCACGGCTAGAAAGGTTTGAACGAATACTAGGGTCTGATTCAGATCCGTCGACGGACGCAGCAACGCTCGGAGTGAGACTGCAGAAGTTGGAAGAAGAGAAGAAGGCGTTGGAAATCAGATTGTCGGAAGCGGAAGTATCGGCCAATGCTGCTTATTCAGAAATCGAAGTATTGTCTAGGTCATGTGACGACCTGGACAAGCTGGTCAATAGCAGGGTCTTTGATCTCAAAGAGAGCGAACTCAGAATACAACGTCTGACCACAGAGGTGAGCTTTCTTAATGTCTTAACTTGGTGCAAGCTCATCTTCGGCAGAAAGCAAAAGCAGATAACAAATACTTCGCAGCCATGCGACATAAAGAAAGTCTGGAAGCGGAATGCAAAATCGCCCAACGGAGTGTCGACAAGCAGGCGAAACTTCTCGAGCGAGCGCAGGAAGTCGAACGTAGTCTCAATGTTCAGATAGCTGAGCGTGATCGAGGGTGGACAGCGGCGAAGAACGAGTTGTATAAGCTTCAATCGGAACTCGCTCAATCGACTTCGGACCGATCACAGCTGGAACTGCGACTACAGCAAAGTCAGGCAGCGGGTGCGCAAGTGAGTCATCAGCCGCGAATGTGGTGGTTTTCCGCTGACGAAGGAGCTGCAACAGATGTTGGCGCAAAGGGTGGCAGAGGCGGACGCTGAAAAGGCGGAGAAGGTGAAAGTACAGGAGGAGCTCGGCACGTCGCAACGGAACGTGAAAAAGCTGAAGGAACGACAGACGGCGATAAGCGGAGGCGGAGGGAAGTCGAGTCCGGAGTATGAGGCGTTGTTGGAGGAGAAGAACAGGTTATGGGTGTGTTTTCGTTGAATCGGTTTTGTCCCTTTACGCCCCCGTCGCCTGTGTACTCTCCACTGTTACTTTGTTCAAACCATGTCAATCTCAAATACCTTCCGAGTTCTACCCCGCCCGTCTTGCGTATCGCGTCTTCCGTGTATCGTGTCTGTGATCGCTGACAATCAGCAAGTATTGCGATGTCAGTGTTGTGGGATCAATCTGAAGCAACAAGCCATTGTCAAGTGCATGCACAGTGGGTGTCGATTCTTCCTTGACCCCTCACCCATGGCTCACTCTCCTTTTTCTCTCTCCCTCCCCTTCTCCATATGAAAGAATCTCTTCTCGGCTTTTCCCCCTCCTCGCGACTCTTCCGCTGCTCTTGGCATCCCGACTATGTGGGTCCCTAACGATTCTCGAGCTGACTCGTCAGCTTTCTGCAAACAATGTCTAGACGATCGGATCGCTTCGAGACAACGTCGGTGTCCGACCTGTGGGACGGGGTTTGCGAAGGAAGACGTCAAGGACATGTTTTGGAAGTAATCAAATAATGTCATATATTGTATGATAATATGCATGTCTCCACTTGTGTCTTGAGGATTGTATCTTTATCCATTGACACTATATGATGATATGCTACGGCGTCGAGATCTATCATAGGTATTCATTCACAAAAGTCTCAGCAAAAAGGAATAAACTAAACAATGCCTCGTGTCGTTCTGAATCTACAACGTTCCCCTTGAATGACTTTCACCCTGTGACTTCCTTTCTCCATCATCATCAATTTCTCGACATACATAATGTCTATACCTTCATATCATCTAGTTAAGAAAGTACTCGGTATCCCTACAGAACTTTTGATCCAAACATTCGACGACCGAATCTTTGTGGTCATCACTCAGAATGGTAAAGTGGGATGTTTAGTGAGTGATTCGGCCTTCTACCCCTTTTTCTCCTCACCAAGAACCACTCATTCCTCAGTGGGTCTACTTGCTTTCACTCTGTCTTACATGACTTAATCTTCGTATTTTCCATGGGGGAATGAATTTGGATACTGGATATGCTGATGAAATAAGACACAAGCTACTCTTCTTTCTTCTATACCTCTTATTCGACCTTCAAACTTGTTTCCAACTCCGACTCCAACTCGTACTTCCAATGACAACCCAACCATTCCACCCAACCCAACTCCAACTCCAACTTCTACTTCAAATGCCGATCCAATTATTCCGACTCCAACTTCAAGTTCAAATGACAACCTGACCAATCCGAGTCTGATCTCGAAAGAAGATCCAACCAATCCGAGTTTGACTTCGGAAGTAGACCCAACCAATCTGACCCAATCACACTCAAAAGAAATATCTCTCCCTCCACCTAATCCATCCCTTCAACTCCTCCCTCTGCTCGGATCACCAAAAGATAAAACGATAAACGATACTTACGTTTCTCAAATCGCTACTTTGATCTGGTGGAATTTAGATACTTTAAATATGAAACGACGTGGGGTCGTTGTTGGTTTAAGTTTGATCGATTCGTCTTTATCTTCATCTCAAGTACCGGCGAATGAAGTTTTGAGTGGGGATGAAGAGGGAAAGTTATATGGGAAGATAGAAGGGGAAGGGGAAGGGGAAGAGGAAGAGGATGTGAAGGGAGAAATGAATTTGGAAAGAGAAAGGTTTAAAGGGATAATGAATATGATCATCTCTTGGTCTGGATAAGAACCACTATTTGTTTTCCAATTGATGGATTCATATCATCTCGTTGGACATTTTCAATAGGCCAAGTACAAGTAGTCATACTCTACAGTACGAGTACTCAACACCTAGCAAGGTGGGGGAGTGATGGACATTGAAATTGAAGGAAGAGGAAAAAGAGCAAATCATGAATATGCATAATACATCATACATCAGGTTCATTAACCCGACTTTCAATGTCGTTCTCTCATACCTTCTCACGTTTATGCTTTACGAACACCATTCAATTCCAAGTCATACATCCCTGTAGGATCCGCACGGGGAGAAGGATGTGCCGCTTTTTCTTGAGCGGCAGTAGCGGTTGCAGCTGAGTGTGAGCGTTACTCTTTTCATACTTCTAAGAGAACGAAATCGAAATGTTCTGATCCTAACCCCCGAACTGGTTGACAGGAGCGAAGGTCTTTGGTCTCACACCGAAGAAGTGATCAGTATCGAAATGGAGCGTGGTGCATGGTGCAAAGACGTCTATGTGATGACCAATACGATAACAAGGCGTGTGTCGGATGACAAGCTACGTAGCGAAATAGATCAGAGAGGAAGGAACACAGTGTATATGATATGAATTCATGAAGAGCTGAAAAGCATTTTGAGGTGAGAGAAGAAAAGCGAAAATAGAGGTGGAAGACAAGTGACTTACGATCCCCAATCCCAGCTCTGGTACCCCATCCAGTCTCATGCAAAGTAAACACCGCGTATAATTTCATGATTGCGCTTCTGTATCAGTCATGCTTAGTGGGGAAGGAGAGAAAACGCACAAATAATACCCAAACAGGATCCATACGGGAACGTAGATTATATGACTGGGATGAAACCATAAATGTGGTAAAAGCTTGAACGTTCTTGTGCACATGAGCCAGACTAGGTACTGTGGGTTAGTGATTTATAGCTCAATACATCTCCCCTCGGAGTCATATTGCAAACTGAATCCGAGAGATTGGAACGGTGAAGGGGATGGAATAGTGGGTGTTGTAATTGTACTAGACGAGTACGCTGGAGATGAGAAGATGGGACGGGGTGGGGTGGGATGGACAGATAGGAGATATGAAGAGATACATACTGAACAGACAATATTCCTATTCGTCAGCATGTATTCACACATTGTATCATCCATGGCAATATCCTTTACACAGGTGACAAGGGAGGACTTCGAAATTGCGGAAAAGAAGCAGATGTTGAGAAAGTAGAGGAATGGTTCTAGATCGCACATCTGATCAAAGGAGACAAAGAAAAAGACCACTCACCAAGCAGGTAAATGATATCCTCCCGAATTCACATCCCTAGTACTTTTCACAATCAAATATATGACCAAAGCCGGTCCAACCAACAATGTAAAAGGATTTATAAATTTATCAATCATCGTATAAGCCACATAAGGATGTTTGGTCCAAACGTATCTTTCCGTGAAAATACTTCTAAAATCACTTCTCCAAGTATTCCTAGTCCATCTTAAAACTTGTTTTAAAAACCTCCAATTAGGTTTCATGGTTGATAATAATTCAGCTTCTTTACAAACTTGAACATATGTATTCCAACCGTGTGAAACCATCCATCTAGTTAAAAATTTATCATCACCCGAATTCAAATGATATTTCCCTAACCAAAGATCATTCGTGAAACCATGTAAAAAATCTGGATCTTTTAAAATGACGGTACGATACGCTGCTGTTCTTCCTGATAAACAAGGTATTCCACCATCTATATGTGTACTTGAAGCTATTTCGATATTTCGAATGGTTAATCGAAAAGCAGCGAGAACTTCCCATACTGTCATACGATCACCACAAGGTTTAACTCTTTGACTCGTACCGACTCCACCTATTTGTTGATCTTCGAAACATGCTAAAACGTGTGGGAGAAGTGTGGAAGGCCAAATGGCATCATCATCGGCGAAAACGATGATATCTGTTGTGGTATTACGTATCCCATGGGACATTTGAAGACGTTTGTTGGCGAAAGGGACTGTGAGAACTTTGATTCGTGATGGATCGACAGAATCGGCTAAATCTTGTAATGGACCTCTCATACGTTCTTCGGTGACGATGATGATTTCTTTAGGGGAACCTTGAAGCCAGGAGAAAGCTGCTTCTGATGATGTCAGCTACATCGCTCAGTGTGCTAGTAGATGTATGAGTGGTTTCGCCAGAACGACACAACTCCGTGGACGAGAAGAGGAAATTTTGGGAGATTAGGTCATGAATAAGCAAAGGATGACTTACCTCTGAACTCTTCCCCCGCATCAATGGTAGGAACGATAATCGTCACATCTTCATTCGCCACATATGTAGGATTATCGGGTAATGGTATAGGTCTATAAGCCCATCGAGCGAGTAATCGGATGATGTACCATAGGTATCGGTAGAAACTGGGGGTGAGCGGGAACATCTCTTTTGTGAGAACATCTGGCGACAGGGGGGCGGGCTCAGTCGCCAAGCCAAAGCTGGTTCCAACATGTCGACAGAGACGAGGAACGAGTGCCAGTCTTGCTGAGCAAAAGTGCTGCGGAAGTAGTAAAAGTGGGGCCCTCCAGAGAAGGTACCAGTGTAAAGACAGAGCGACTTCGGTCGAGGATGAAAATAAACTCACCCGATGATACCGAATGGCACGACTGTACATCAGCTTTCATCTTCCAATAGACACAGAGACTTACAGATAGGAAACTTGTCAGCTGTCAAATATCTAAATGATCAACTTTTTCATTCCTTGTATCTTTGATTCCTTAACCCCATCTCCTATTCCATGTTTTCATTTCGATCCCTACCATCTTTTCATGCACGTTTACCCCTGTTCTCTGTCTAAGACATTTGTACTGTTATGAATGTGGATCATAAACAAACAGTGGTGCATTTTCCCTCAAGCATTCGAGTAAGTTTCAGAGACCGGGGGGCGCAAGAGGCGGTGTGAAGTAAGAGGATAAAAACTCACAACATGTTTGTCAGAATTCTATGACATGAAGACTTTGTTCAAGTATGATGAGGTTGTATTCCAACGATCCGACAATGCAACGATCCGATGGTTCAGGACGTACTTTGAATCATGCACGGGGTTTCTTCGAGGCCGAGAAGACTGCCAAGTCTTGAAATTCGATTTTGGTATTCAAAGTTCTCGATCAGGATTCTTGAATTTTCCCCGATGTCGAGGTCGTATTCCACAATACCCACCTCAACGACTTTAGGGTGTGATGGAAGGCTGGAATGAGCGAACAGAAAGAGGAGAAAAGGTTCGAAAAGGGAAAGAGGACTGCGGGGGGAAGGGAAAAAAGAGTCTTCGATCGTGTTTGTCTCTCTACTTGTTTATGTAGAAACCGACTTATTCATCGTTGTTATATGATCTGTTCTGGTTCGCTTTGAATGAAGATCTGTGATCTGTTCAGCTTGGCAGATCTGCAAAAAGTTGTCGTGGGTTGATAAGATGTTTGAATGCCAAGAAGATGGATAAGGTAAGGAGGGGACAGTCAGTTTGACCGCATGTTGCTCTTACTTGTGAGACCGTTTTCTTTCTCAGGCACGCGTCATTCATTTTCGATCTCTGCCAAATTGCACAGCCACTCACCACGCCGCGACTGATTTCTCACCTACTCAAGTAATTTACCACAATCCTGGCTCACGGCGCACATCAACCATACAAAATATGCATAGCAGATGTGACAGGAGACTGACCTTCGACCTGATGATGCTTCGAAAGAGTTCACAGATGTTTGACCCCAACTCACCCACCGTCTCACTTGCGTGTCACAGTGGCAGTGATCAGACCAGAGGGATCAGCGACAGGGTGGAACACCTCTGCACCTCCTTCATACCCCAATCCATTATCCAAACCAAACGGACTCAAATTCACAGGACTATCCGTCAGCTCATCCTTACTAACCCCTATGTACTCACATGTAATGTTTGTTGGGAAGGGCCATACTTGCTTCTTTGATCTCCTCACACGATTTCAAAATCTTCTGCAGTGTATTGTACAAAGTAGCTTGAACGCTGGCCGACTCGTCCGTCGCGAACACCTCTAGGGTATCTTTCCTCGCCCTCTGTGAGATGGACGGAAAATCGATGGTCTTTTCAATCTCCGAAAGGGTGTCGAGGGATAGAGAGATGGAAGAGGGGAGAGGAATGGAGTAAGAGAGTGTGACGGAAGTTGAGAAAAGTCGATCGGCGACTTCAGCAAGAGTGGTATATTCATCTCTGTGAAAGTTTGTGAATGCTGACCCTCCGGATTTGAGCACTACAAATCAGCACTCTCCTCCTCAGTACTACAGCTCGCTCTCGCTCGGCCCTCAAGGTAATCGCTTCGTCACATCCATCGACACATGTGTCCTCATTCTGTTCCGATTCGACACTTGACTGAAAGAGAGACAAAATGTAGGACACTGAGGACAAAGATGATAGTAAAGCCTCCACAAAGGAATACAACAGATGATTTCTGAAGTGATGACTTACCTAACAAGTCCTTAATTCCACCTTTCACACTCCCCACCAAGCCCTCACCCTTGTCCTCCACTGCAACCTCTACCACCTCTTTCTCATCTCCATCTCTCACAAAACTCCATTTATGCGGTGCACCCCCTACCGGGATCCGACTCCATCGTAGGGATACGAGGTCGACGAAAGATTTATGAATATGTTTGTATTTCGTGACGAAATGTGTCGCTAGATGAAGTGCGAACATTGCTGGGTTGAGTACATGAGGAGAGGTCTTGGCTAGGACTTTGTGTCAGCTCTACACTCCGACACAACTCTCATCACCGTAGGACACGAGATGTGGTTAGAGGGGTACGGGAAAACTGACCGTAGACCGTGTTCTTCACTATGTTGTCAGCAACTTTCTCTTCTCGCCGATATCTCCCGATGCTATTATCTCCCCAGACTGATACAGGCCTTTACTTAGAGATTAGATGATAACAGGCCTAAAACATGGTGTGTGAATGAGGAGAGGAGGAACATGTGCGAAGGAGATATAACTCACTGGTGTCCGTAGCAACCACACAAGTATTATCCGCTTCAGTAAAACTTGTATCTATATCTCCTTCCAACATCACCCTCACGGTATATTCAACTACATGATGTTGGTCTTTATCTCTCACCACTCGACAAACCCTAACGAGATCTTTACCTATTTCTGTTAGCCCTGGATTCCTTTCACATCACCATGAGAACTTACCATACCGAGCAGCGGAAAGGAACCCGGGTTCAACTGACATTTTGGTTCTTTCTTTTCTCTTCTTTTCTTTCTATCCCAAGTTCCCAGTACGAATGAGGTATCCAAAAGACTATTGGGCTGGGGAAGAGAGGTTGAATGGAAGGTTGAAGAGAGCTTTTGTAGACACTTTTCGACCTGACCGACCTGGTCGGAGCATAGGACTCGAAGAGATAAGCGAGTTGGAGCCCCACATTGACCCCCACATTACCCCGCATTTTCACTTGCGCTTAACCCCCAACCTTCTTACCGGTCCCATATACCTCTGAGCTTTCCACATTCCTCCTACTCTAGAGTACCATCTGGTTTGAGATGCTCTTCATCAGAAGCATAATGTCAAGGAATATCAACCTTAGCGCCTCCACTAGACTCTCGACTATCCAAAGACATCTAGGTTCTTCAAAAGCTCCATCCGGGATCAGAGGAGTAAGCTCTAGGTCTGGGAAGGTGGAGAAACTCACAGTGTTTGGAGCGGGGTTGATGGGGGCTGGCATAGCTCAGGTAGGAGCTCAGAATGGGTTCAAAGTGAGTGGTTATTCTTCATATATGTCCGCTCCTTCTACTCCTCTTGGTCTTCTACCACGATCCGAGATGGTATGCCGTCGACTCCTACGACAAGCACAGCTGTTGATGACTGTCTTCAGAGAAAAGTCTTAGATTAGTGGAAGCTGATGATAATCCAGGTAATTCTTTCAGACATTACGGATAAAGCACTACAGTTAGTCACCTTCTATTTTTTACTTTCACTTTTCTTACCAAGGTATATTCATCAAGATGGGATTGCTGGGAGTAGGAGGAACGAGGAGAAGGGCTGATGGCAGAAACGGTCTCAACATCATCTCAAAATCTCTCTCTAGGATCGGAAAGAAAACCCAACCAGACGACGTTGAGGGGTTCACAAAAGGTATCATGGACAATATAAGCACAACGACCGATGCGTAAGTCCCCTCCATTTAAGTACTTTCTCCCTTACAATGCACAATCTTCACACTGGTGGTAGCTGACATGTAGGGGTAAAGCTGTCGAAGAGGCTGATCTCGTCGTGGAAGCCATCATTGAAAGTCTGAAGATCAAACGCGATCTCTTCGGATATCTCGATACCAAAGCAAAGTAAGCTTCTCTCTTTTCGATAAGCCCGACCTGGGAGGGGTAGAACTGATATACAGAGCGGAATGTATCTTCGCAAGTAACACCTCTAGTCTTTCTATCACTGAAATTGCCGAATCGTGTTCGACTGAAAGACAAATGAGATTCGCAGGATTACATTTCTTCAATCGTATGTTTTCCCCCTGTTTGCTCGTCCTCTCACACCACCCTTCTTGCGCCGTTCCCTCTCTCACACCTTGCCCGTCTTTCTTCTTTTTCAGAAGCAGTCAGGCGAAGAATTGAAGCAGTCAGGCAGAGAATTGAAGCAGTCAGGCAGAGAATTGAAGCAGTCAGGCAGAGAATTGAAGCAGTCAGGCAGAGAATTGAAGCAGTCAGGCAGAGAATCGAATTACTGATGGAGAAACAGCTGTTCCAGCTATGAAACTAGTTGAGATCGTTCGCACCACTCATACCTCTGATGAAACATATGAAACCCTTCGATCTATAACCGAACAAATGGGTAAATCACCAGTGACTTGTAAAGACACTCCTGGGTTCATAGTAAATCGATTGTTGATACCTTATCTGTGTGAGTTTCATTTCACTTCCTCTCCATCCTCGATCAATCAGAACTCATTTGACATTGATTGATAAGACGATGTGGGGGGAACTGACTAATAGTGGACGCTATTAGGATGGTGGAGAGGGGTGACGCAACACCTGAAGATGTAGACAAGGCTATGGAATTAGGAGGAGGTTATCGTAAGTCCTCCTCCTTGAGATATTCTCCCTATATCTCCTTCACCACTTTTCATTCCCTCTGTCACAATCACATCCACTTGTCCTTTTCACATCATAAAAGAAAGCGTACTGAGTATCAGCGATGGGAGTGAGTTTCTCCCAATCCAAATCCAACTCTCCCTCTTCTTCTCCAAACCAAAAGTGTCCAAATCAACTCACTTTTTCAACTCCAATCGACCAAAATAAGGATGAACATTTGCTTGTCGGGTAAGGGAAAAGGAGAAGGGAGGAATCGTGCAGAACAAGAGATAAAGACCGAGGATAACTAAACCCAGCCTTTCAAACTACTCGATTTCGTAGGTCTCGACACTGCATCCTACATCGCCCAAGGTTGGCGTGAGAAATCTGGTTCTGGAGGTATTTCAGAAGAAGTAGTTAAACCTATTCCATTATTGGATCAATTGGTTAAAGAAGGTAAAATGGGAAGAAAGTCTGGTGAAGGGTTTTATGATGTACGTTTTTTGTTTCTTCTCTCTCTATCTTGCCCTTCCCAATCCTGACACTTTTCCAGATACCATTTTCGATTCATTCCCTTTGGTCAATCTTGGCACTTGAGGTTACTCAAAGATCATTCCCGGAGTTCCACGCACGGTACCCAGCCTTCATTTCTCTCACATTTGACATTCATGACACTAGATTTTATTATTCCCCCCAATTCTCGACGCCTCTTTCAAAACTGCAGTGGAGTACGACGAGCAGCTTCATATTTCCCATTCGTAGATCCTCACCCCACTTGGTGCCGCATGTTGGAAGATCATAAGAAAGATCTATCATTTGCCAAGATGTAGATAAGCAAGTCAGTTGCCAAAGTCACAAAAAGCTGATGCCAAGTATACCAAGTATACCAAGTAACTAAGATCAATGTAGAGTAAAGATGTGTAACATGCGACATGCGGGTTGATACATGTAATGACATGGAAGTATGCGAGAAGACTTGATGAAATTATGTATTCGTAAACCATGATGTTGATCTTCCTTTTCTCTCAACACCCTACACCTATTGCTTTGATCTTATATTAAAAACCGAAGATCCCTCATGTTCTTGACCGTTATACGAGTATAGTACAATACATACAATATTTCTTAGATTGACTCCCGTGTGATTGACCCTATCCTCTCCATCCTCCTCCACCGTCGCGAGATAAACGCAAATCAGTCTGTAAACGAATGAAGAGTCAACGTATGAAGTATGAAACATCGTTTTCTGAACCCTATCCAAATCCCCAATTACCAGAACTGTTCTCTTCCCTAGCTTTACTCTCCGCCAATAATTTCGTTAAACCAGATCGTTTCTTCTTCTTCCCTCCATTCCTGCTCATACTTCCTGATTCTCCTTTTACCCTTTTATCTCCAGTCGAACTTTTTGAAAGTGGATCAGGATGGGGATAAGTAGGTGGGTTAGGATCGGAAGAAGGTATGTATCTTAATCTCGGTGCAGAGATAGGAGAAGGTTTCTTTTCTTTTTCTTCTCCACCATTTTCTTCATTTCCAAATGAATTTCCACCTAGGACTTTACCTTCCTCTTGATTTTCAGATTTCCTCTTACCATTATCCATCGCTACATATCTAGCCTCTTTGGATACTCCATCATCATTCTCTTCGTTCTCATTCTGCATGACAGCATCGACACGTTTCATCGAGTTGGAAGTGACACCGTTCGAGCGGGGCTTGCTTGTGCTTGGAGTTAATTGTGAGGAAGTGAATACATCGTCTATTTCCGATTGAGTTGATGATCTGGTAGATCTTGTCCTATGGACTTTCCTGGCACTTGGGAATTCTAAAAGAGTCTTTTGGTCTTTTTTAGGTCGGTAGGATAGACCGCATATTTCACATTGACCTCTTCGACGTTTAGGCGTGGTCGTTTGGATGGTAGGGGAGATCTGGAATTAGCATTTATACACAAGATACATTGATGAGACTCACAACGTTACTCGATATACTGTGTTTCTCACGAGATTTGATACGATTGTCCAGCGGCTTCTCCTCGGCAGATGTGGAAGTAGTGATATTAACGGTAGGAGAGAGGGAAGAAGAGTTGATATTGGTCGAAGTTGAAGTAGAAAGTCCACCAAGGGGATTGGAGGGTAAGATACATAAGGATGATCCAACAATTGCTTCGTTTAGTGGTATTCTCTTGGTTTGAGGCGTCGGCGAGGGTGATTTGGTAGGTTGAAAATGTTCAAGTGAAGTGGATGAGATAGGAGTAGGACTATTCATATTTCCTTCTGAATACCTTCTTTTCATCTTTGTACCTGATCTTAATCCTCCACATTGAGCACACCATGCGGAAGTGTAAGAAGAAGGAGGTAAAGAAAGTGTTAGTCTGACTCTTGCTAAATGAAGAGCAGCGAGGGAAGGAGATATGGGATAGAGAAGAGGGGGAAGGGAGAGGAGATGAGAGGATGTAGGATCGGGAGTTTGCATCGTATAATATTTGAAACCTTCTTTCTTATCACTTCTGTCGGTGTATGATTGAGAAAGAGGGACGAAGAAGGAGATGAACACCCCGGCTAGACCGGAATGAAAGGATAGGATGGATAGTTGAGTGGATTGAGACTGGCAAATGGTGGCAAATGGGTGGTTTAAAGGGAGGGAATAAATAGGTTTTGATGAAAGTTAGGACTTTTTGAGGTTTCATTACTTAGGTGAAACGACAATTCATACAACAAATAAGTTAATCAGTAACAGCGGCCAAACGACAACTTGTAGGCAAGTCGATCTCTGTGGAAGCTGCAAGAGCGTGTGAAGTCAGAAGTAAATAATTTTCACGTAGAAAAGAAGAAAGTTGGAGAAACCAATCGAAAAAAAGGACAGGAGAGTTTTGGGATTCGAAATGGCAGAAACCAATAACATCTTATTCGAAGATCGGTTCATTGTGGATGTAAGTTCTCATTCTATTCTCTTTCTGTCCTTATTCCTTCTTGTCTTTCTTACTCCAGATAATGTGGAGCTGACCACAGTAGGAAGTAGATAAAGGTGGTAAGAAATTCGATAGAGGTATGTTCAACTTCACATTCCCTCTTAATTCCCTAATTATTCAATCATATACGTTCATTCTCGACTTTCCTTCACATGAACACACCCATCTGAGTATTTCACAGAACCAAAGAGCTACCAATGTAACGAGTCCCAACAAGTCCTAACCCCACTGAAGAATGGAAGGAAGTATGATACTATGGAAGTGTTCAATCATATATTGACATTGTGGAAGGGGAACATATCCAAAGATTTCAATAAACACCCGGAGAAGAATGTGAGATAGTCAAAAACTGATATACACAGTATCAAGAATAGAAGCAACATCTCAAAATTCAAGAATGTCTTTAGTACTCGATATAGCGAATGAACTTTATCCTTTAAATCCTAGAGAAACTTTCACATTAGCTTTAGCTAGATCATTATTGAGTGAAGGTGAACAAATTGATGGTGATGCGGATTTAGATGGGGAAGAAAATGGTGGTGGTGGTGGTGGGAAAAAAGTGAAAAGAGAATTATGGAGAGGTGGTGATCAAGGTTTGGCAGATGATTATGAATATGTCATGTATGGTAAAGTTAGTTTTCTCTCTCCCTTCGTATTACTTCTTCTTACTCTATCCACTTTGTTTTCAAACCTTCTCCGTGGCTACCCCTCTATTTCGACCTAGGTGTGATATGGTATCTTTGTCATGTGACATTTCCCATTGACCATCGCTTCCCTTCTTCATCTCCGCCGACCTACTCCCTACGTCTGCTCTTTCTCGTAACCCAGGGACAGGACGAGGAACTCATGCCAGATATACAAATACGACGATTCAACACCTGCTCAGGGCAATACGTAAGTTGTGTTTTCACTACTCGGTTCCTCTCTCTCCGACTCCGACCCCTGTCCCTCCCTCCTCCTTCTTGCCCGAAGCTGGGATGTTGGCCGAAGCCAAGTGAAGGAAACAATTGGGAATTGCTCTGGCTGGACAGTCGTATGACCTGCTGATGACAGAACGGCCTATATATCCTTCGGTGGTCTCTTAATGGCACTCAGAGGTCCATATAGACATTTGACAGGAATAACTGTCGGTCAAAATGTTTATCTTCTCATACGAAAATGACACATCCTTCTTCCATCACTGTTCTTCTCCCCCTTGCAATCTTCATGATCCCAACATGCATACGCACAGTGCAACATGAATGTAATTTACACCTTTTGCATATTCTTATTCAATCACCACGTCATCATTGCTCCTTTCTCTCTTGACTGACACTGAGACTTTTGCCAATCTCTAACATACGAGGAGGTACCTGAATACCTGCCAAGGCACTGATACCAACAACGAGGATAGGTAACAACACCCCTAAACTGATCAAGAGACCTAAGATGATAGGTGTGGTGATAATCTGCACTCGGTCCAGTAAAGGTCCACCAGTGGGGATGGTAGAGTTTCTTGTGGGCGTAGAACTTGGTTCGTCGTCCGGATCTTCTGGAGAGGAGGGGGAATCAGAGGGGAAAGGTTGTTCTTGTCTTTTTAATTCTTCCCTCAAACGTGTAGCGTCTTGATTTGTGAAATCAGGAAGGTCACTGAGCGTTCGAGTGCCGGATAAGATGAAGAGGTCGTATGTAGGTAGAGAAGTGATGGTCTTTTCCAGATCTATATGTCAGCTTTAGTGATATTGGGTCATGTAGTACTGACCTGAGCGAGAAGAAGAATACTGTAACAGTCTTTTTTGGTCGGTCGAGGAGGCAGAAGTGGATGCCCCGCAGACTAAGGCCCATTCTTCAAGTGAGGCATCCAGAGAAGATCGGGAGGGTCGGACGAGGTAAGGGACATGAAGGTCTGGAGAAGCGGGGAGGGGAAGTGAAGAAAGGTGAGATTGGTGTAGCTTGATATCAGCACATTTCCTGTCTTCAAAACTCTGGAGTAGATACTATAGACAGCGCTACGTAGGTTGGAGTGGGGAGAGGAGGAGCAGTGCAGATCAAGGCTTAGGAAGAGGGGTGGTATAAGCGGAGTTTGAGAGTGTCAGAAGAGTCCTGGTGAGAGATAGTCACAGCGAGAGGATACACGAGTTGACGACGACATGAACGGAGGGCTAGAGTGGAAGGCACATATGAGATGTAAGGAGGGTGGGTGCGCAAGAAGGAATGACTCACATCTTCTACTTGGACAGAGACAATCGTATTCCAGTCGCAACCGAGGGACGACAGTGAAGAGTAGATAGCATCGGCAGATATCACACCGGTCGTTATCTCTGACGCTGCTTCTCTCAGAGCTGCATTACTATGAGTCAGCAATGCAAGTTGTCGATCGAACGGATACTGCGGCCCACACGAGGAGGAATGAGGACTGGTGGAGAAAGCTTGAGTGGCACACTCACGGGGAGGAGGACCAGATGAGGATAGGAGAAGTATCTCTGAATGCTGATGTTGATCCTATCAATACGAGACCGACGATAGCGGTGGTTGACCTTTTCATTGTGTCACAATGTCATAGGACAAGCAAGAACGTCATGAGCAAGTCGACAGAGCCAGTAGAAGGGAGATGTGACCCCGCCACAACCCCGCATCACTTATAAACCCGAAACACCGTTCCACCTTTGCGTCCCGGACAGATCGTCCGGTCAACTGTTTTGCACCCATTTCACCATCCTTCATCTATACAAAACCACCATATCTCATCTGTATATTCACTACTACCTGTACGTCAACGCCTCTCACGAACCTTATAGACAACCTGAAGGTGCTGATGTACACAGGTGGACTCGCAAGCCGCTCACAGCTCGGTAGTCAAGACGCGCTCTTCAGGTCACCGAGTCGATTTTCCAATCGCGACTTTGTTGCTAGCTTCACCTTTTTCGTGTATGTTGGATACTTCTTACTTGACTCATTGGAAGTTTCAGAAGGAGGGTACTGATATACAGAGTATCTGTCATCATGTCTGAAGAAGCCGAGCCCATGGCTGTGGACGCCCAGCCACCTGTCTCCAAACCGACTTCTTCGACCAAAGTCCCAGGGAAGAGGGGTCGTCCTTCTTCTGGTGCGAAAAAGGTGGAGACCAAACCGCCACCATCGGATAAGACAAGTTATAGCTATGGAGATATTGTTTTGGCGAGACTGAAAGGTTTTCCTTTTTGGCGTGAGTATTCCCCTGTCGTTTAAAAACTTGTCCACTTCTTCCGTTCACTTTCCGACTCGCAGTTCAAGAATCTATGCCTTTCTCAGCAGCCTTGGCTTTTATCGGAAGTATGAAAATGGGCTAACAATAACAGCTGGCAGGGTAAGCCGTCCGGAAACGTATGTTTCATAAAGCTGAGCTATGAGATCACCGACCCCAATGATGTACCCAATCATATTCAAAAGATCCGCCCTTCAACCAATCCATCGACCTACTGTGTGCAATTTTTCACTCAGGGCGATTAGTGAGTTTATTATTCTTATCCGCATCCCAAAACTCTGTCAAGGTGTCTCTTCACTGACTCTCAGCGCATGGTTACATGCTAATGTAATTCGACCCCTCTCAGCGGAAGAGATCACCGCTTGGCTCGCAGAAACCCACCGTAAAGGTAAAGGTAATTTGCAAGACGCCTACTTGACAGCTCAGGATCCTACGGAATGGGACGAGGCTCAACAAGCGGCCATCCGTGCTCGGGAGGAGGAAGAGGCCGAGGCGGAAGGTGAAGTTGACCAGCTGGAAGAGGAAGAAGTTGCGGAGTCTGGTGGAAAAAGGAAACGTGGTGCAGGAGAAAAGAAGGTTACAAAAAAGAGGGCGAAGACTGGAAAGGCGAGTTGGCTGGTAAATGATGAACGCCAAGAGCTGACGTGAAGACGAAAGAAGCTCCAGAACCAAAAAAATCAAAAAAGGCTGAGCAACTCAAAGTTGAAGTCAAACCTGTCGCACAACCCGCTGCGGATGATGGTCAGTCGAACTCATCTCACGATCATCTGTTTTCTGACTTATAGCAGACCCCCTGTCGTCAGATCCGGAATGTGCCAAAGTCAAACATTGGAGACATATGTGTCAGAGGGCGTTTTTGGGTAAAGAATTGCCCCAAGCATCGGTGAGTGATATCGTCACACTTTGAAAAGTCTGTTGTTTGGAATGGTGCAGCTGACCGATAGGAAATGGACCAATACGACAAGATATTCAATGAGATTGAGAAATATGAGGGCATGACAATAACAGCTTTGCAATATTCCAAGATTGGCAAGGGTGAGTGGTGTATTACCACTTTGCTCCTCACTCCAATTAGCCTAATTGCACTGAGCTGAACTGGCAGTGATGAAGAAAATCGCTGCTCTTCGTAGTATTCCGAGAAATGACGAACTGAAAATCACCGAACGAGCTCAGAAACTTATGAACGGGGTCAGTCACAATATATCCTTTCCTGCTGTCTTTTCATTTGTTTCCTCCGCATCTCATTGCTCTTCACTGTTCTTCGCTGACATGACAGTGGCAAGTCATCATCGAGCAAAGCGAAGCTAAAGTCGACGGCGGAAAACCTGTCAACGGTGATTCTGTACCCGAGACGAACGGCGTTCATGGGTCAGGGGAGAAGTCCGCTGAGGCTGGAGAATCAGATAAAAAAGAGACGACAGAGGTGGCTGGTGAAGCTGAAGCATCGACCGAAAAGGTAGAAACGGCAGCAGTGGAATTGGAACCTGCGGCTCCCCTTGAAACAGCCGAAGATTAAGTGGACGACCCTGCAGTCCAAGCGTAGGCCTCTAAAACAATTACTGGAGGTGGGGGAGGAACGTGGAAGCGTGATGGAAGAGAAATACCGTATCGACTTTGAGAATTGTTGTTTAGATGGCTCATAGGACCATGTGTGCTAAGAGAGCGAAAAGAGAAGGGAAAAAGAATATGTTTTATCTATTTCTCATACCTTTTATTCCCTCGTCGTTTAGCTAAATAAAACTTTGGGATGCATAGCGTTAAATACCCCGAATTCTATGGGTATATAGAGACAAAAAGGCACATGCATATAGGCTCACAGAGGACAATAATGGTGACAGGAGATATGTACGGTACAACGGTCGTGAACAAGGTCTAAATTTGACAGATGTCTAATCTCTAGTTTGTATAGCAC
>NW_006711225.1:437662-452317 GCF_000271645.1 Tremella mesenterica DSM 1558
AGCATCAGGAACTACACCACTACTTGTCTACTTTTTTTCCTATAAAAGTATACTGTACTTGATAGATTTCTATTCCTGCTGTCATTGGTAATGATGTCAATGTACCTATTAAAGGTGAGAAAAAAGTCGGTCTACGTGACATTGATATTCCTGAACTTCTTCTTTTATTCGGTACTCTTATACCACTTGATCCTATAGTTCCTATCGATACATTTGAACCTCCCGGTCCTGATGATATACCAGATGAATGTTCATTAAAACTTGATGTCGTATCAGGAGTTAAAGGAGTTGAATGACGTTTATCGATTCGAATACTTTTCGGAGATACATCTTCTTTTTCTCCTTTCATGTTGTTTAGAGAAGATAATGATGGTATCAAAGATGTGGAGAATGAATTAGATATGGATAGAGTTTCAATTTCAGAATCGAGTTCAGGATCAAATTCTACTGATCTGACTTCTTCTCGGAATAAACGAATTTGTTCAGAAATAGCTTCACGTAATTCAGGTAATGTATCAAGTGATTCAACTTGTTCCCAATGTTCAAATGTTGGACAAGAAGGTTCGTCTGTTGGATCATGATATTGTGCCATGTAAGGATGAGAAAGAGCTGTTGTGACGTCTATTCGTTTGGAAGGGTCGAATGTGAGGAAATGAGAGAGGAGGTCAAGGGCTGAAGGTGAGTTGAGGTCATAATTATTCAACTTCTCCAGAATGATCATATGATACCCTGACGGAGACAGGAGTTGGGGCCTTGACAACGAAACGGGATTGAGTCAAGAGCTGGAGTAAAAAAAAAGTTCAATAGGGAGGTCTCATTCGGGAGTGGGGGAGATTATGGTTAGACGAGTAAGCAGGGAGGTATGACGAGACGGCAAGTTAATTTGTAACTCACCTTGGGAATCCGCACCAGGTAAGACCTCGTCCAGGGGAACAGGACGGGTGTAAGGCAACGAACGTATATACACAGCTGCCTTTTCGCTCGCCACTTTGTTCAAAGTCTCGTCATCCGGTGTACCAAGAACGCCGAGGATGAGATTAAGCTGGTCCACATAACTACACATCAGCATGTTTGCTCCTGCACTGAACTTAACCGCAAGTTGTCATACCTCTGGCGGAACTGAGAGCGGGGGTAGACTATATGAAGGAAAAACGCCATTCAAATCATAACATAGCAGGAGGTGAAGTGTATGGGGTCAGGGAAGGAGTGTTAAGGTTCAATCATAGACTCGTTCTCGAAATAGAGCTTTCAGACTGTTCGGAGGGGGGAGGGTTTAAGATTGGCGAAGAATGGAGAAGCCGGGATGGGAGGAAGCAAGAACGGAAAACAAAACTCACTCTTTCCCCTTGAACAATGGCTTACCACCCAGTAGTTCCGCAAGGATACAACCTATGGACCAGACGTCGACTTCGTATCAGCTATCAGGACGATCTTCCGAATATGACAGCTGAGTAAGGGAGGGTCATGTACGCACTGGCTGTAGTATATCGTTCGTTGGACAGCATAATCTCAGGAGCACGATACCATCTCGTGGCGACATCTGTCATTAGTTTTGTCCCCATCATTCCCTTTCTTCACACAGCACGTAAATGAATATCTGTCAAGTTGCTTAGACTGTATATCCAGACACCTTCAATCTGCGAGTGTCGCATGTCAGATACGAACAGCACATTGTCAGACAGATATCTCAAAGGATAAGGACACTTCGTCTAGATCCACCCAAACAAATTGACTTATCATGTAAAATATCCCGCATAGAATGAAGTGTGAAAAGAAATGTCATAGAAGGACAGGAAAATACCCAAACAGACTCACACTCTGTCAATCTCATCCCTTCATTCTGATCCGTCTCCCCGTTCACCGGACGAAAACCCCGGGCAAGACCAAAATCGCAAATCTTCAATTCGCAATCAGAGTTCACTAGCAAATTCCCAGGTTTCAAGTCCCGGTGAATGACGTTGGCCGTGTGGATGTACTGCGTGTCAAATCCCTCGTCTACTGGGCGATATCCGTCTGCCACGTATGTAGATACGACGTTGTACGTGTCCACAACAAGTCAAGGTGCTGATTATGCCTGAGAGTGATAGGTCAGAGAGGGGAAAAGGATGATCTTAAGGGAGAAGCTGAACAACATACCTTCATCCCTCTCAATAGTTGGTAGAGAAAATACTGGATATGAGTGTTACTGAGAGCCTGACCAGATCGGACTATTTGATGCAGGTCGGCTGAGGTTCAGTCCTGCTTCTTTACTTCGCCCTTATCTCCCAGTTATAATGTATTGTGTCATGAAACATGAGTACAAGCCGTTTACAACCTGCACGACGGAGTGATGAGAAGTAGGGAAAGGAATGAGATCTTTGAACAGTGAGATGGATCGAGAGAATGACATACCTTCCATAGGTTCCATATAGAGATAACTAATCTTCAGCGTCTTCCTACTTTTCGCAAAAAGAACTCACATCTCATTATACCCATCCCACACATTGTCGAGATCTATCAACCTGATTGATCAGTCCTGATGCTATATTCATTGACAAATCGACATGTTCAACCGCAATGCTTTCACAGATCGAGTAGAATGTCCAGCCGTCATGCTTTATCCATAGGCAGATGACGACATCCACCCGACATACGATCTCCGTTTGGTGGTCAGACACAACATCCCTTGTACTATATTCATGTGAAAGCAAAGAGACGGGCTGGGATCATACAACCTCCACTCCTGGACAACCATTGAAATAGGGAGCAAAACACGAAAAGAACAAACCGAGCTCACCCTGTCAAATTCTCATGTCCCGCAAAATGTCTCAACAAAGTAATCTCTCTCAAAGCCCTTTTGGCGAGGATGACTTTATCGAAAACCCTCGTGATACATTTCACCGCCACAGGTTCTCCCGATAAAGTATCTTGGACTGAGATGACGAGTCCGTAAGCTCCTTGACCTAATGGACGAAGGAGACGCCATCGAGTTGGCAGGTGGAAAAGACGGTTGTGTACGAGAATGGTTTGGTAGTCTCTGTAAAGTCAGTCTTCCCCGTATTTTATCTCGCCTACGGCATCATTCTTCTAGACCCAGCCCTTGGCAAAAACAGACCGCAGCTTGTTGTCTCAGATGCTAGACATACGTGATTTTCCTGAGGATGATCGCCAACGGAGCGGCACAGGCACATGATTGGACGTGGGAGTTGGAGGTGTGTTGTGTGGGACTTTCAACCGCTCTCATACGTGGACTAGGTTGTCATATTCCAACCCAGGATCAACGCGAGAGATATTAAGCAATGATAAGATGATAAAGACCAACAGAAACCACAACTCACCTAGCTCTCAAACTCTTCTCAGATAAAGGATGTCCCTCTTCTTCTTCTCTCCACCCTCCCGTCCCCCCATTTACTCCAGGCATACCTTCATAACTCCCCGAAATAGGGTTCATAGAAACACCCGCTTGACCCCTTTTAGCAGCTGCAGCCATCTTGCTAGCACCTGTTTGAGGGGTGGCCATGATCCCCAATTGACCTAGATTACCAAAGGTTGTCGAACTTCCCAGATGAGTCATATGTCCTAAATTCCCCATTGTTGCCGAAGTGCCCAAATGACCCATATGTCCTAGATTTCCCATGGTGGCTGAAGCACCCAAATGACCTAAATGACCAGTAGTAGCCGAAGTACCTAAACCAAGATGTCCAGTAACGGAATGAGCAGTACTCATCCCTGTTGCTAATGTCGCTCTTCGAGGAGGACGTGGAAGTTCAGATATCTCCATTTCACTAAATCTATCATTATCATCTTTTTGATTCATCCCTTGAAATCTAGGAGATAACTTTAAGAAGTTTTCACCTTCTTGAATATCCTGACGTTTGTTGGAAAATCCTTCTTTATCTTTATCTTCATCATCATTCAATCCAAAAGTAGGTTTCTCAATTTCATTATCACTACCGGGAAGTGTGGCACTGGAGACGTGTGAACGAGGTGCGAAATATTCTGTTGAAGTGTTGGAATTTGAAGTTGATCCAGAAGTAGATTCATGATTTGTCGTATCTGAATCATTTTCGGATAGGTTTTGTAATGTTGTGGAACGTATTTCGGTCAGACGACGATCGGTAGAGGGACCTGAATGATCGACATGATAAGGTGAAGTCAAATTTTGTTGTTGGGAGTGAGATTGAGATTGAGGTTGTGAGTGGGAATGAGATTGAGGATGAGGATGAGAGTGTGAATGGTTGGAAAGTCCAGATTGGATAGAATGTCTAGGTGGTTGAGATCGTGGAATAGTAGGCCTGACAGGTGTTATAGGTGATATTTCTTCGTTCATCGTTGACATTTTTTGTTTCAACAACGATGATCTTTGTCGTATAATATTCCTCGTATCTTCTCTGTCCAGAGTTGTAACTTTGTTTCCTTAGAAATCTTAGTTCGTCGATGTACAGCGAATATTCAGGGTTGTCGAATATGTACGTTTAACGTAGGTTACGTCGTGTATGAAGTAAAGACTAGATGAGGATAGAGTATGGTCGTCAAGAACCGAGGTATCCAATTACTTGTACATATATTCTTAGAAAGGGGGATGTATTGTAGGAAATAACGTGTGAATCTAGAACGACACGAGTGGACCCTTAAAAGCACGAGTGATAAAGGTCCCCCAAAAGATCAAAGGGTCTTGATGTGATGATAACTTCAAGTCGTCCAGTTGTCCAGTTAACGTCCCACAACTTGTCGACCAATTATTGTTGAATGTACCAAAGTCAATTTGAATAGATAGGTAGACGAAAGCAACTCTCTCTTTCTTGTCGATCGTCGAAGGGTCGACCAAAGTTTGTTTTAAATATGGGAAAAACACACAAATCACAAGACTAATGTGAGAAAAATGATAGGAGGACAAAGACAAAGTATGAAAAGTGAGAAAAGATAAATTGTGTTTCTTTCGTCGAAGAATTCGAAGAATGGGACGAGGGAAAGCGATGATGATGATGATGATATTGACCGGAAGTATGATAACTATGGAAGAAGATACAAAGAAAAGAAAAAGAGTGATGATTTGTTACACAGCGTAGAGCGTAGAGCGTACAGCAAGGAACGGAGATAGTAAATATTTGGAAATGGGACGAAAGTGGAAAGAAATAGTAAGCTTTAGAGTAGTGAAAAGATCAACATCAACACGTTGGAATGTTATTCCGTAGGAAATGAGTTTACGGTCCGAATGCCGGCTGGGTTTTTTTCTATGTTTTCCTTACTTTTTCAAGAAGTATTAAGGTGGTTTATAGTGAAATATGACAATGAGTCCATGCAAGATCGCAAGATGAAGGGGTAGGGTGGATGCGGGAGCTATGGAGATGGAAGTAGTCTGCAGGTCATCACATCGTGTTGTTGCTAAAGCTTAGACGTCCTGTGGAATTAGAGATATGTACAGACAAACATTCATCATCTATACTGTACTTCGTCCCTATATTTACATCTTATGCAAGGATATGATTACCCAGAGGAAGAAACCAGATGGATACTCTTACGAGGTGCATTCCAAGATAATCATAAGATACAAGTACAAATGATATCCTCTTCAAGGGTATAAGATGGGAAAAGGATCTTGACTATCGCTCAACCTTCCCGATACTACCTATCTCACACCATCATCACCAATAGCCCTGCCCTCATCCAGATCTGCTTCCCTCCCAATCATCCGCCTCCCTCACTTACCTCTATAAACTATACGCGCACCTTCTTCACTCCCGAATCAAAATACACCGAGATAAAGTCAGTGAACGTCGACCAATCTCCACTGATCGTCGGCGTCATCGTCAACTCTTATCTCTTCCCCCCCTCCCGCTCAAAACTCATGATCCCAGTTCACATCCACCTTCCTCCCATTACCCGCCGGAACTTCATTCCTGGACCCACTGGTCTGTCTCGCGATCCCATTCTCACCTCCGTGCTGTCCCTCGGGAGCGTATTGTCCACCATTCGCCCACTCATGTCCTTTTGCTTGCGGCTTCTTCTTATTCTTTGCGCTACGTCGACCTTTTGATCCATAATCTCTTCCCCACTCGGGAATGTCTTCGTCGGCAGCGACAGGTGGATAAGTAGATTCCCCCACGTCGGACAGAGAAGAAGGTCTGTCACCTCTTGCCGCGCGCTATATGTCAGCTCTGTCCACGTTCTATTTCATGGCACCACAGTATATCTTAATCCATGAACAGTTTGACCCCAGCGCTCAGAAAGTGAGTGAAGGCAGTATATAACATGTCGGATATTTATGAGAAAATAACTAACGGTTCGATCCCATCGATCACCACTACCTACATTCTTGGCACGTCTCTTGGAACGTCCATCTCCTACCGCTCCAGCGAAATTAGCAGGATAATGCCATTCTCTCTGATTAGGAGCTTGATCTGTTCCATCAGCAACGACGATCATTTATAATACAGTTCTCAAAGCACTCTGCCGCCCGGGCGATCATTCAAAAATTGACAGCAGGAAATCACTCACCCTCATTATAATAAGATTCATCATCTCCTGTCCACAAACCCTGGTTCACTTTCCTCGCTCTCGCCTCGGGATTTTCCAAAACGTCCGCATCATAATTCTCTCCTACTTCTCCTTCCGCCAATTCCTGCCCCTCAAGAGCCGAATGAGAGTTCCTTTCTTCAAACTTGCCGGCCCATTGATTTTTCTGCTTACGACGGTCACGGTCGGAGTTGTCCACAAGACCATATTTGATCGCCCATTTGGGTGTACGAGCACGGTTTGTACTGTCTGTCAGAGGATGAAGAAATCATACTGTGGGCGACTTACTTATTCCGGATGTTCTGAATGTAAAAGCTGGGGGATCAGTATGAGGCTAATTTCGTTTGTCTGATTCACACCCTTTTGGAACGCTGGAACCGGTGATTTTCCCCTCAACCAGCGCATGTAGTCCTATCACTTGCACAGAGAAAAAAAGGTGGTGCAAGTTAGATAGTAGGGCAGTTGACTCACTTGTGAAAATGTGAAGGAATATCTCAAAAGTCAGTTCAACGAACACAATGAGAGATCATCGACGTACATCCACAGATACACAAAAACTGTTATGATAAGCAAAGCCCATAGGGATGGATGGATTCACTCACGCAGTTCAAAAAGAAATCAGAACCTATGCCGAATCTCGCAGCCACAGCTAAAAAAAACAGTCAGCACAAAGGTAAAGGAGTTGAACTCGGGGATAATTACCAAGCGGTGGTAAGAGACAACCGAGAAGGAATAGAACGGCTTGAAATCCGTGACGTTTCTTCGGTTTGAGATCGATTTTCTTAGGAAGCATATGATTGTAAGACATGTTGTAGGGTGAGATGCATGGGCTTTTGCCCAAAAGCGACAGAGATCAAGTCGGGAAGGCTGTGCTTATGACCGAGGCAGGATAGACCAGCGGGCAGACTCTCGAGTGGTTTCAAGAGAGGTTGGAGAGATGAGTGTGTATTGTGAAGTCTTTGTGGTGTCACACCCTTGGTGGAGTCTCTGATCTCGTCTAGTCAAGGGGGTATGATTGAGAAGGGAGACAAGTTGGAAGATAGGAGAAGTCGTCGTTTGAAAGAGGGGGAGAAACGTCGGCAACGGCCGGAATTGTCCACTCTTTCTGACGTGGCATAAGACATGTCTTGTTGTGTGATACCACTCCGTGTATCTATGTGAACCCCCCACATACACAACACATGGCCATCCCGGAGGTAAAACGGGATGTGTCAAAGTTAGGATCATTTGCTGTGTGCACGAAAGATGAAGAGCGAACAAGAACACAAAGAAGCGAAGGAGACATGCTAATCATTCAAGTCAAAGAAGATACTGTACATCCTTTCCTCTCTCACAACTAACAACTCAACCCCACGTTACATTATATTGATGTCCCTCACTGCTTTTATCGCTTAGCACGCGGTCAAACGGTCTGTTCATCGACCCTATTCTATCCCCCTATCCCCGACACAACACGCCACGCTCGAACCCCTTACTCTCCTTTTCAAGAACAAGTCTGCTGATGCCCTCTTACGCACTCACAGATCTTTACACCACTCCTTTTGCACCTCCACCCGCATATCATCAACTCTCTCATCTCCCTTCACGTCAACCCACAGAGACAGTGTCAGAAGGAGTGGAAGATTTCGAGATGGAACCAGAGGAAGTTAGGGTCAAACGTACTTATCGCGCTTTGGCCACTGGTACAGAAAAGATTTATATGGCTATAGGTTTGTCTTTCTTAAGTACCTCTTTCCAAGGTTAATGGTTGCTGATTCATATAGCCGCCTTTGAAGCCTTTGTCGTCTTCTGCATAGCGTTCACTGTTTTCGGTTTAGTGGAGGTGACTTCATCTCGCCCAGGTTAAGGATCTACAGATTGACAAAAAGGCTACGATCAAAGAACAAAATTCAAAGACAAGGACAGTTCCTGTATATCTTGCCGTCTTCATCTTTGCTCAGTAAGTTGTACTCTGAATCAAGTCTTAAACTCCCCGAATGACCAACTGTCTACCGCACTTCATCACGCAGCTCAGCTCAATGGAATAGATCGCTTGAGGGGCGTATAATCTTCCAGATGGTAAAAGAAAGGAACTCACTTTGATAGGATATTTTCACTCCTTTACGTCTTTGATGGATTGAGAGGGAGGAATATAGTACAAGTCAGTCCCATCTTTTCCTTCGTTGACTATACTGACTTGATAGCTATGCTTACATCTCTTCTTCAACGTCTGTATATTAGTCTATTCAATCTTACAGATACCGCAGACTAAAGACGCCCTCGACTCAGCACCACAAGACGCTTGTGGGTCATATCAAGTGAGTTTCGGACATCTTTCCTCTTCTCAATCACAAATCTCCCATTCCCACCTTGCATGGTGAGATCGTGAGGAATGACGCAAGATCTAAGGGCGAAGGGAAATAGATACGGGAAGAGATAAGATAATCGATCACTTTATGCGTAACCATGACGACGGTGATCGTATCGCCATAATGCTAAACAGGATCAACCACTGATGATAAAGAGATGCACAGGTCCACACTCGTTCTTCAACTTACTACGAAAACTCTTCATTGTGACACCTATCGTCCTGGGATTATCCACCATTGCTTTTGCCGCTTTGATCAGGAGATTACATGTTCAGTTCGGGTGGGCGGTGTTCCACCTCGTTGGAGCTTCACCGAGGATGAAGAGTGAGTAATTTTCTGTTTTTACAAATGTTCACTGTCTTCTCAACATCACCTCGTCAATCACTTTCGTACTCCTTGATATCTGGTTGTCATTCTTGGAAACTCGACTTTACCTATCAAGTGATAGCTTCAGATGTCAGGCGCTAGCTTCCATCATTTGGAGCCATCATCTGAGGACTTCTTCATTCAACTGGACAGTGATTGACCACCAGGGATGCACAGAGAGTACCAGACGTTGATCAGCTTGTTGAAATTGTTGTTATTCTTCGCTATGGCCTTTTGCATTGCCGTGAGTTGCGTTTTACTTCCCCTGTGCCCTCATCAAAATCCCGTCCACCTCCTCTCATCCGATTCCCTTCCTCAAACATGGACATCGTCTAACCTACCTACGCTATTGCACTCTCTGATCACTCCCCTTCATCTCTCGAACAGACCTCGGTTTTGCTTTTCTTGGTCAACGGTGTGTTGTCGATCAGCAGAACATATTTGACGGCGCGATGAACATCTGATCGCAACCAAATTCGCATAATCTGTGCTGACGGCAGTACCTCATCCTCGACACCAGAGGCATACATCGAAACACTCCTGAATTGTGAGCTCCTCCATCCTCTGCCATCCCTCAACTGATGATCAGCGTCTTGACTATCATAGCTTTACCTGTGGTACCCATCTTGATGCTGGCCTGTGGGTGGGCTTTGAGAGCGGAGAATAAGCCGTCAGTAATCGGTCGTGTCTCGGGTAGTGTCAAGCTGATGAATAGGATAATGGGGTTGAGTTTGGGAGTCATGATTGTTGGTCTGGGATATTTCGTGTGCGTATCATCATTGCTTACTCTCACATCTCTCGCCGTTTCCGGGTCGTGCGTAAACTCTTCTGGTGTCGATAGTGTCTACCACTCTTCTTCGTACATCGTACTCGCATTTGTTGAAGTCACTATCGCCGGTGTGATGGAAAGGTCTCCTCTCGTCGAACCTCACTCATGAGCAGATACAAACTAGCTTCTATGTTCCTTCCTCGAACCTCGTGGTTGTACGTCAACACCCGGGTTACCTTGGCCATGTTTTGTGAGCTATCGCATACTTTGCCTCTCTCCAATCGTCCGCCCATAACTCGTTCTGAATCTCTGTGATAAATATTCCTCGTTTATGCAACTACATCGTCCACGCTGGCTTTCACCTACCACATTCATTCATCTAGGAATCGAGTCATGAAAGTGAGGTGTTACAATGCTGACTAATAGCAATTTTCTCCATCATCATCCTCGTGAGCTATCTCCGCAGTGTTTGAAGATTGAGCTGAGATATAGATCGTGACGTTTATTTATGGTTGTATATGTATGAGTAACTTTGGTAAAGGTTTAGTTGAAGCGCATCGTGAGTTTTACCCTTTTTTCTCCTCCCATCTCCCCTCTATCCTCATTCTACCAAATCAATGACCACTCAACCTCTCACTTCCAGACTCGAAGAGAATCTTTGTAATGTAGCACTGGATCTCTAGACGAATAAAGAAGAGAGAGAAGATAGAAAAGAGTATAGGAACCGAACTGATATTCAGGCAATCCCGAGAATAGAACTTCATTATGGGGATTACCTCAACAAATTAAATTCCAAGAAAAGATGAAAGCTCAACAAGAAGGAACAGAAGGACCAATGATGAGTCCCATGATTATTGATTAGAATCATCAGGCTGTTGGAGGGATAATCGTTTTGATCTTTGTGGGATTATTGTACTTAGATGTTTATCTTATAGTGCATGCGATTTCATGCGAATATGTTTTTTGAATATATTTAATCAATTTCTCCCGAAATGTTGGCGGAAACGTACTTAGCACTTCAACATGCTACTAGCTACTATATGTAACATCGACATCAAGCATTATCCAACATTCAACACCCAACGACTCACAAGGGACAACCTTCAACATCTGAGCCACAACACCCGAACTCATAGATTCTCCACTTGACTTCTTTCCAAGAAGTCACCTATTCAAGGAAAAGGGGTCGAACTTGGTAAAGGAAAAACTTCAAAATGTTCAGACCCAACTTACGTCGGACATTCCATTCAATCCCTTCTTTACTTCATCTTAAAGTCCTCCAACATCCAACGTATCATCCCAAAGCTTTCCTCTCCTATCCGACTACAATCCAGTCCTTGTCATCTCGTTCCACACATTCAGGAAATAGACAAATACCTCATCCTGGTATTGGAGGTGGATCAACTACTACTACTTCTCCTACTATTCATGGACATCATATACCTGAAAATCATTTACCTATTTCTGGTGGAGAGGGTGTTATGATTGATTTACATCCTTCTCATCCTTCTTCTTCTTCTTCTTCTCCTTCCTCTTCCTCTTCTTCCATCTCCTCATCTCCCTCTTCTTCATCTCCCTCTTCCTGGAATTCTTCCCCCCCTGCGACCAACTCAACGGGTTCATCCAACTCCACGGACAATTCCCAAACCCCAAACGCTTCTTCCTCTGGTAATGGTAATGGTAGCAACGGTGGAACCAAACCACTCATCATGACATCAACAGAAAACGACCCAACAAAACCAGAAGAAACATCACCGACCATAACCCATCGTCCTAAATTCACACCGAAAGGTCGTCCGATCCTTATTAGACCACCACGTATTCATCCAGTCACTCTACCATCAGGTATACAAGAACCTCCTGTTTATCCACCACCACCAGAATGGGTTGAAATGGAAAAAGAAGAAATAGGTAATAAAAAACCTCATCCTTTATGGTCTTTTCTTAGAGTACCATTATCCGCTAGAATTGAATTACCTCAAGGTTTAGAAGGTCCTGTTGATATGGGTAGTTTGGAAGTTGTTGAGAGTGATAAGGAAGCTCAATTGAAAAGTGGTGAGTTCTTTTCGTTTGGTCTTCGCAGATTCACCACTCCCTTCTCTCTCTCTCTTCTTGTTTTTTTTTTGGGGGTTTCTCTCCTCACCTTGCGAGGTCTCTTCGTCTTGCGATGTCTCTTCCATCACCATTACCACATCCTCCTCTTCCACCATCACCAATGCTACCATCACCAATGCTACCACCACCAATGCCACTTTCACTGTTGCTATGTTTTCATTACTTTGTCCACAAAAGACTTCCCGTTTCGAACATTCACATGATGTTACTGCTCCGCTGTACGGTTCAATGGCCAAATGAACAGCGGAGTGTCAAGGAAATGAATGGTCGAATCACCACTCCCAACACATCCACTGACATCAGGTCGGTCATGGACAGCGAACGAATTACGTCAAATGTCATTTGCCGACTTACATACACTTTGGTATATCTTGTTGAGAGAACGTAATCTTCTCGCCACTCAAAGAGAAGAGTTCAGACGGTTGAGGGTTGTACATGAAGGTAGAGAGTTGTTGAGGGTTAGAGGGTTTAGGGTGAGTTTATCTTTTATTTGATTTTTCATGTCTTTGTGTTCTTCCCTTCTTATTACTCTTCTCCTCCCTGCTTCTCTTCTACTTCCTTCCGCTTTCCGCTTTCTACCTTTTCCTAACCCACACCCACCTGCTTCTCTCCACTTTTCAGCCTTCCCCTACTCCAATTGTCTATCACCTCCTGTCCCATCTCTCCTTTCAAAGAATCACAACTCAACTTCATCTCTTCAGATCTCCCCTCACATGACTCCACGCCCGGTCCAACAATATGAGAAGGGAATGAACCATACTCATGTCAGTGTCGGAAATCCATGGCTAGGATAAAGTATGTTCTCAACGAACGTCGGTTGGGTTTGGAAGCTGCCACTAGACAAGAGCGAATGTATGTTGAGGGTGAGACGTCTGTTTGAGTGATTTGGTTGAAAGCAGTACATGCTCGTGAACTGGTACTATGCAATATACATCAATCTAACATGCATCAACAAACATGCATATATATATGATATTTGTATTGATATGACTCTATGTGTGGTCTGTGGCCATGCTTCCTCCACGACAACTTACGGGAGAAGGTGATATGTTCTCAAAGACGTCATTCCATCCTTTGGGAACCGTTTCGCCCCTTCCCTACACAGCGAAACACGATGCATCTTCATCATTCTTATACTGACTTCTAACTTGTATCCATCTCCTGTTGTTTCTTCTAACGTCTACCTAGTGGTGAAACAGAGGTGAAACAAGATCAACTTCTGGCCTACCGACCAGCTCAACTCCCAAAACCGATCGTTTATAGAACACATAAATACAAGGCGGGGACCAGTGTGACAGACCAGACGGTGAAAGATGAAATTGAATGTATTTGGGAAGAGACGAAAAGACAAATCGATATTAGATTTACCTTTTAAATCATATGATACTTCTACTGGTTTACCCAAAGAGATAATAGTTGGGAACAAGAAGATATCACCTTTGGTAAATCTACAACAAGGTCCGTACTATTCACTACTCATCCTCATCTCTTCCACATCTTCATCTTGTTTCATGCTCCATACTCCTCACTACTCTCATTCCATCTTGGTACCTCACCTACTCGACCAATTGACTCATCTCCATTATCTCACATTATCAGCGCAAACAGTACGAGTAATATTCATTACCCTCCAAGTGAAATCTTTTCTGTCCTACGAGATATCAAAAAAAAAACCATATCACCCTTCTCCTAGTGAATTTCCAAACCTATTTCCGTCAACTTAAAACTATGACTAGGCGTTTAATAAGGATGGACTGTACCTGATAAACAGTCAAAGATCATTTAACTATCCTCTCCGCTTTTCATACGATCAGAGAAGAAATCCCTCCGTCTTCATGGTCAACCTTATGTGATCGAGCAGCTGAAGAGTACGTTCATTGGATCAAAGAAATACTTCCTTTTCTCTCATCGGAACATCCGATCTTGACCACTGTCCCATCTGGATCAACTCAACAGAACTTATCTCAAGATGTCGATAATCCATCCAATCTCGGGTCGAACGATCGGACTCGATCTGGCCATAACGTTAGGCCACTAGAAAATATCCAGGATGGAGGGGATGGAGATGTTGTCTCTCAGGAGTCAGTGGAAGGACAGTCAATAGCAAGAGATAAGGAATTGAGGAAGGTAAATGAAGATGTGAACGGCACAACTAGAGATAGAAATGGGCTGGATCGAATGGGTGTTGAGAGGGAAAGGAAGGAAAGAGGGATGGAATTGGAAGAATTAGAGGAATTACCAAGTTTACCAATCATAATGTGTTGGCATGCTCATATGCTCAACCCGGCGAGATATCAACAAGATATCAAATCAGATTATCATTCTTTGAAAAATAGGTTGTTCCCATTAAGACAAATCGTAAGTTTTATTTTCTCCTCTCTTCTTTTTGTAATCACTCGAATTTCATCTACTTTCTTTCTTCTCATTCTTGTGAATCATCATTATGTGAAAGCTCGAATTGAATTTGTATCATATTCTTTCTTTTCTATTAGAAACCATCATGACCATCCCAAAAACTCTCAATCACATTACCCGTAATTGGTATACATATCCCAAGAATCA
>NW_006711225.1:454734-456377 GCF_000271645.1 Tremella mesenterica DSM 1558
CCAACTGACCGATTGTCGCTCTACAACCTCATATCCCTCCATCGTATCATCACTCTTTCTCAATCCCCAAATCTAGATGTCACAAGTATCATACATCATCCTCTGACCATGCGCGAATACCACATTCATCCTCTTCAACTCACATCCTCAACCCCATCTTCTAACAAGAATCCCTTCTCCATACTTTTATATCGTACTCAAAGAGAAAGAAACTAACAAGAGTTCGATCCAAGAGGAGACACATGATCAAAGTTGACAATCCAGACGCATGGCTAGATCTCATGTATTCAACTCAATCAAAACATTTCTTAGTCCCCACACTCGACATCGACCTAACTTGGCACACTCATCAACTCCTACCTTCCTATTCGAACGACACTATGACTTTATTAAGTAGAGAAACTTTATTGGATCATAACGATTCTGCTTCGGAAGGGAAGTTGGATGATGGGTTAAAGATTACATCTAAATTATGGGAAGATAAATATGGTTGGAAATATTTGTTTTGATCAATATCAATGAATCTTCTCTTCCCCCCTCCCTCTCTTGAAAACATCATTTAGTCAGATATTGTATAATTATCTTTTATCATAAGTTCTATGCATTTGATATGGTTTGTAAGTTGATGGTTGATGGTTGATTTTTATCCTTGTGGTAGATTGCTCGATGATGGAGATAAGTGAGGGACATGTGAGAGATTGTATGTGGCTGTGCTTCAGTGGTCATATGTTTAACTCTCGAGACAATCCAGGAGCGAAGAGTGTGTTTAAGTAATGGTATGAGGATATGAGAAATTGGAAAAATTGCGACGTGAGAATGATCAGGTAACAAGCAGTGCAGATACAACGCGGGTGTATGAGGGTTAGCAATAGTGAAGAGAATAAACCATGCATCGTCCGATCTTGTCAAAAGATACAACATGATCGGTCTTTACATACCTACCATACTCTTCACAGCCTGATCGATCAGCAATCTATTATAATCACCATACTGTACGAGTGAATTTGTCTGCGCCCAGAAGAAAATGAAGAGGATTGATGTGAAGCAGTGAAATGAGGATGTGAGCATAGTAATGACTACAAAGGTGACGGAGGTAGAAACATAAGGTGAAGGCGATGCCGATACAGAGGTGATGTAAAAGAAAACCAGAGATACCATAGCAAGCGATACCATGGTGGAACAGAAGGAGATACAGTGGTATAAGGAAACAACAGTCAATTAAAAAGTAAAAAAACTCACCGTCCGTGCGTAAGGTATATATGACAAAGAATACTTTTTTTCGTCAACACCTTACCAAAAATTCGTATGAAATTTGGAGAAAAGAAAAGAGTACTCACCCAAAGTGTACAAATATATTGAATGATGACGAACACTATACAAAGTATAGTAGGAAGAACGAAAGCGGAAACAAAAGTCATTATTATACTTGCGAATAATAAAACTGTAGCGACCACTCGAACGGGTTTGAACATTGTTTCAAGTTGTCTTTGAAAACCACTGAATGTTAATTCACTATTCTTGATACTTTGATTCTTCATCAAGCCCACATATCTCCACCATCTCTGAACACCTTGTATTCTGAATCATATTTATTGTTGGAGAGATTCCTAGTTTAACCGAGCTTGAGCCCTATGCGTGTTATG
>NW_006711225.1:456673-458786 GCF_000271645.1 Tremella mesenterica DSM 1558
TGCCAAACCGGCTAAAAGCCTGAAAGTTAGCGATGGTTCTCCAAATGAATTTCCCACCACGAATGCGTCCAATTGTCTCCAGAGTCGCCCCAGTCCTTACGCGCTGAAATAATCACAAATGTCAGATCCAACTTTGGCATGATGGTTGGAAAGGATTAGCACGAAGAAACTAGAATAGCAATCAGAAGATCATTGTGAGATAGAATAAATGTGATGCTAAACCCAGGGATGGATGGTTTCGCTGTGAACGTGGGAGACGGTGACATCTTAAGTAGTTTGAGACAGTGATTCAGTCGAGAGGAGAAAACAAGAGAAGGAAAAGGAGACACTGACAAAATACAAACCCCCCAAGTCTTTGATACCTCGTCAAACCCAGAAATTTAAAAGCGGGTTCTTGCTATACATCAGTCAATATACCACTTGACCACCTGAAATCGTTGACCCCTCCCTCCGAAACCCCTTGTGGTCATCAAGTAACTCGTCCGCTGTAACATAGATCTCAACTAGAGGGAGGGAACAGAGACAGTGCACGAAGTAGATGTGAAAGACTCACCCCGCCAAAGATCGCATCATCTGTCTGAGCCTCAAGATCTATCAGATGAAGTATATCATCGTTTCATACGAAATATCATAGGTCGTCAAGATCGTTGTGAAGTGGATCGAGATGAGAGCATGATGTGCATCAGCGTCAGCTTGATTTTGACTTTGAATAGAAAGAAAAGACTGACTGAACCATTTCCTATCTGACGGCATATTGATTATCCTATTCTACTTCTCTATATTTAGTCGATATTTTGAGTTCAGAGTTGCAAAATATCATCCAGTTTTATGATGACACAAAGTCAACGACGACGTGAGACGTGATCGAGGTGAAACTTAATTCATCCCCCCCTTTAAGGTTTGCCATAGGGAAGGAGAATTGGGAAGATGCAGTGGTGCAAGTTCAAGCATGTTACTATGTCCCTCAACTCTGTGGTAAACTCTTTAGTACGCGCAGCTGCATCTGTCCCAGTTGATATAACCGATGAAGAACTCGATAAACATGTAGCTCAACTATTGGCAGATGAAGCAAAGGGGAAAGAAGAACAGTGGACTTCTTTAGGTTTGAAGGCGTATTTAGGAGAGAGTTCGTAAGTCTGCTCTCGACTTTTCACCTTGGACACCTGTATAACATACCTTCATGAGAACCTCTGGTGTTACTGAACCATGTTCAGTGAAGAAAAGAGTGTGGAGGAGAAGATGATTGAAGGATGGTCAGGGTGGAGTGAAGGTGAAATGAGTTGAGTTTCTAACCTGATCCCAGCCCCGATCCAAATGCTCCAAAACCTAACAAAAGGTTTTTGGCAAGTGTGATACGGACCGTCGATGGACATAACGCTTCTTTACTTCGAGCGCAAGAACAAGCCGCCAAGGAGGTGAGACGGGAGAGAAGTGGGGGGAACGGACATGGAAGGTTATTTGGTGGTGCGTTGAGAAGCGCTGCGGCTTCTAGGATTGGGTCTGAAAGGAGAGTCAGGGAGAAGGAATATCTACGGGACGAAAGGGAGAGCTATCATAGGGTACATAAGGATGGGGGGAGTTGGGAAGACTCCCGGGGATCACGGCGAGTCATGCAAGGTGAAGAGAGATCAATGCGAGAGGAGAGAGCGAGGAATGGGTCATCCAGCTCGAGACCAGAGAGCGACAGGAGTATACGAAGAGGGGATAGTGGAAAGGGATGACAGGGGGAAGAGAGAGCAAAAGGGAGAGGACAGGGATGAGGGTGGGCGTAAGGAAGCAAGTGGGCGTAGTGAAAGGGCTGTGGAGAGGAAGAGACGGAGACATGAGGAAAGCGACGAGGACGAGGAGGGAAGATTGAAAAGCACGTCTAAAAGAGAATCTCGAAAACGATTGTATGGGAATTCGAGCGAGGACGAAGAACGACACAGTGAATCTCGGCAAGACGGTCGTAGGCACAGGACGGACAGAAGACGTGAGGAACGAACACCCAAATATGATGAACACCAACATCACGAAGACCACGAACGTCAGTCCAGACACAAAAATGACCATATAGAACCACTATATAAAAGATCAAAAGGTACTTCACGACATCGACATGATCCATCTCTTC
>NW_006711225.1:458904-465543 GCF_000271645.1 Tremella mesenterica DSM 1558
TCACATATAGCGAACACGAACCCATGCCTAAGACTCAACATCATACCAACATCCCCATTCTCTCACCCTACCTCCCAACCCTCAATCCCATCCCACACCTTCTACTCCACCTTCCTCCTCACTCCTCGACCCACCACCTCGTCTCCCATCCCCTTCACCTCCACCACCCCGACTATCCAAAATGGACAAATACTTTACTCCCGCTTACAACCCCGTCCTCGACGTTGGCGAGGTACCTAAAGAAGGTCTGATCACCGCCGTGGGATGGGATAACATGTTAGCGGTATTGAAGGAAAGAGGAAAGAAACGACGTCAACGTTCCCCTGGATTATTTGATGATCCTTTCGATATACCCAAAGTGCATCTCAGACGTTCTCCTGAACCGAAAGCTAACGAATTGAGTAAAGTCACCCGAAGATTGGAGAGAGATGAGAGGAGGGGTCGACGGGAGGTGAGCCCAGGTGGAGCGAAGAGGAAAGAGAAGGAAGGAGGAGTAGAAGTTATGGGATGGGAATATACAAAGAAAGGTAGTGTGAGAGAATGGGATGTTGGAAAGTGAAGAGTTTTGAACTTGAATTCTTGTTCTCTCCTCTCAAGCTTGTAATGTCATTGAAGATTTTGTGTTGTCAAAAATATATCATATCACAATGCAATGTTATTACAGTTTTTTTGTAAAACTCCCAAATCTAATGATGCTCCCCATGTGAAGTATGTGATTGTGGTTTGGAAGCGAAGTAATCGTCATAAATGACATAGGCGGTGAAAGCGACGATAGCAGTTCCTAATCCAGGGAACATGTTTCTGATTGAATTAGCTCGTCTTGAATCACTTTGACTCTTCATCTATACTCATGATAGATGTTCATGGTCTATATGCCAGCTGGACCGACTTGACTCTAACACAAGGTAGAGAAAGGCTGGAATGATAGGAAGAGGACATACCGGAACATGGCCTTGTTGGAAAAGATGGGAGATTTCCTCCAAGCTTCTCTCGCCGCCCAACGATCGCGATATAAAGGGCCCGGCATCTATCCTGTTAGATTTTCATCCTCGCCTCTGTTCAGACGTATGACACTCACCACTAACTACTGTGATTGTATGACCGTCTATTGTTATACGATTGGACCGCTTTACTCTCTTCAAGGTGAGAATCGGCATTTCGGAGTTATCTCACCTACTGAAACGGAAAAGTGCCGATGTGGCGAATGATGATCAACTCGTTAGCGTCAATCCTTTTTACCGTTTTCCTCTAACTCTCATCCTGCCATTACTTATTTATCCCTTTCACCTCATCACCTATATATTCACAACATCTTATAGTCCCTTCTCAGTACTCTCATCTTCTTTTTCTCTTAGTAATCATCTACAAGCTTTCACTGGTGTTGGATCCCCACAAGGTATCCTCATGAGTCCAGTCAGCCCTTCTTTTCCCTTCTACCTCTGACCCCTTTCCTCCCTTGTAACTTTCATTCGATAAAGGGACAAACAACTCGGTCTTCTGGTAAATGGAAAAAATAACATCGTCCATGTCATTCCCATCGGGATTATCAGATCTCTTTCATCGTTCAAAACACGTTTGGTCTTCTTTACGACATGTGGGATTTGGTCATGAACATTTGAGAGGTTTTAGTCATGGATCTGGTTTGGGGATTGGACATGGGATTGGGGGAGGTATTTGGGAAGAAGGTATATGGTGGGATTGGTTGAGAAATACTAGGAGTATGATGTTTTGGTTAGCGTTGGTTTTACTTTTTGTCATCATAGGTGGGTTCGATCGATATCAACTGATACTCTAATCTTCACACTCTACTCATTTCCTTCATATTTTCTTCTCTTTGTTGGTGTATCGTTCTGGTCACTTACTTAATTGGATCTGGATGCCTTAGGATGATGATGAATCTGCGTAGCAGAGCTTCGCACGATGTGTATGTGGCGTACAGACGAAACGACACGAAGCGGAACGAAGGAGGCGTGGTATTCCTTCGGTCAAGTCACGGAGTCTCATCTGAACTGCGTAAAGGAGGGATAGAGTGACAGGAAAACTTGTGATTAGAGAAAAAGAGATAAACTAACATCTCAGCTACCATCCTCAACCCAGACGAAAACTCTTTCAAATCTCATCTCACTGAACTCTCTTTTCGTCGTCATCTCGCTCTCATCCATTCTCGTCCCGACCACGTACAAGGAGAAGAAGATGATAAAGATTCTCCCGCACCTTTCAGGTTCTCAAACCATGTGGCTATCTCACTCCGGACACCACAACTCTTGTACCGCGCCATGTTCTTGTATTCCGTCGTGATCACGTCACCTCTCGCCCCTCCTACTTTCCTCGACGCTCCCAAGGCAAAGTCAAATGCTGAGAGTAAGGATGGGACGGTGGTTTGGATCGGTATTTTGGGTCATTGGTATTATCTTGGAGAATGTGCGGGAGTTTGGGGTTGGTATTGGCGACGAATGGCCGAAAGGGGTGGAGGGAAGAAGGGTAAGAGGAAAGTTAATGGAGTGAGAGCGGGGGTGTTGGATATGAAGGTCGTAATGGCCAAAGAGGATGTATCTGGTGAGTGTGGTTTCGTTCTCCAAACATTTCATGAACCTTTCCTCTTATCTCTCTCAAATTTGTGTATTTCGTGGGTTCCGAGGCTGGTAATGAAGGAATTCATCAAGGTGCAGTTCAGTGGATTAGTTCTGACAAACGCAGGTAGATCAGCTCCTAGTACACCAGCCACGAAGCTACTGCGTAAATCCGACTCAATTGCCAGTCTCACCGACCTCTCCTTGACCTTACCACTACACACCCCTCCTCAAATCCGTTCTCGTCGTCCGTCCATCGGACATTCGTCCTCCGCCACTCCCCACTCCCCACCTGTGACCGAAGCCGATTCTCCCCTCATAACTTCTCTCAAAACCGATCTCACTTCCATCCAGTCAGTATTGGTCGATCTCAGAGCTCAACTAGCCGCACGCGATATGAATCCGGGTGATATATCATTACAAAATACACTCGACGAGTTACGTCATAAACGTAAAGAAGATGATGCCGAGCGACAAGAAATCAAATCTCGGACTAAAACTCTCGAAGAACAAAAACGTCAGGCTGAAGGTGCTCGTAAAGAAGCCGAAAAGAAACATCGATCGGTAGAACATGCTCGTACTGTCCTGGAAAATAAGATCACTAGCGTAATATCTGACACTCAAGGATATCGAGATCGAATGACGCGTAGTGCTCATACCGTAAAACGGATCGAAAACGATGGGAAAAGACATACGGAAGTCATTCATCAAAACATTCACGAGAAGAAACAAGAAGTGACCGTTTTGGAAGACGAATTGAATAAGTTGGAAGATAAAAACGAAGGGTTGTCAAAGAATATGAAAGATGCAGTCGAAAGATTGAAAATGGTTCAAGAAGCGGAACACAATAGAAATCTTAATCCGGAGGAAGAAATGATGATGATGGCTGCGGCTTACGAAGCTGCAGCTCAAGAAGGTTATCACCATGGAATTCCTACGACTCAAACACAAGCACAAGCTCAGGGGATTTGGACAAATCAAGCTGCTCAATATATGGCCGAAGCGGGCTTTCCTCATTTGGACGCTAATTACACATCTCGACCGATCCAAATTAAACCTGTCACGGATAAACAATTTCCCGCGTCTTCAATTACTCCTCCATCTTCTATAAATCTTACGTCTACCAATCCTATTCCATCTTTCATCCCAAGCAATCACAGTTCTTCCATTCCAACCTTTATTCCTTCAAACTCCGTAGATCAACCTCTTGTCCACTCGACATCTTCTGTCAATCCTGTCGACCCCTCTCATACTGTCACTTCGAAGGGGAAGAATAACTTGATTCTTGCTAACGATCGTTCTTCCACTCCAGTCGATCGAGAAATAGAAGAAGATCCAGGATCTCCAAGTTCCTTATCCACTTTTTCTACCAATCTCCTACCTCAAGGTCTGTTCCGATCTTTGGAAGGTGAAACATCCACATCGGACCTCTCTCGATCTTCTTCCCCGACCACGATGAAACACGAATCCATGTCATATCCATCAGTCTTGAAAACGTATGGTAAACCACCTATACCTAATGGTATACTAGCGGGATATTATTTACCTGGTGAAAAACCTTTTGGAGATTTTCAACATCCTTTAGAATACATTCCACAATCACCTGAAGAACCATTAAACTTCGATCGTCCTCTTCAGATATTTAATCCACCCGAACATCCCAACGGTCCACCAGTGAGGTCGTCCATGGAATATTATCAAACTCATGGACATTTGTTAGGTAGTGGTAATGGTAATATAAGAAATGGAGATTCAGGTTCAGATTCAGGAGAAGATTGGTTTACACCTGAATTACGTCGTCAAACAACACCACCTCCACCACCACCTATCACTTCTTCTGATTCTAATCCTAATTCTATACCTGAAAGTCCATATTATGGTTTTCCATCTCCTGCTACATATCTTCGTATAAAAGCACGTGAACCGAAAGAAAAACCATCACAACGTTCAATTTATCCATTACCACCTTCAGGAAGTTATTACGATTTGATACGTCCTAAATCCACCGATATTTCAAATGTTAGACCCCGTTGGTTTGAAAATACAAATTCAAACTCAAATCCTACAACTTCCAATCCTGCAACTTCCAATACAAATACCAACATCAATGGAAACTCTACAGATAATCTATCGTTCAGACCATTCCATTCAACAAACTCTAATGATTCTTTGAATTTACCATACGAATCTTCACCTTTCGCTCCTAGTGCAAGTGAAAAACAAGCTTTATCAAGATGGGGAGGATCGATCAAATATCCTTGGACGGGGAATTCGAATCAACCATCGAATGAGAAATACGTTTATTCTCTTTCCAGTACTGGGTTGATGTCTTCACCAGATGTTATTAGATCTTCTTCAAGATCTACCGTCGTTTCTACTGGTCAAAAGAATATTTGGACAAGACTTAGAGGTGATGGGGATGTCATGAATGGTTTATTCGGACATGGTATTGGGAATAAAAATGTGATTGGGAATGGATCTGGATCTGGTAGTGGGAATGGGAATGGAAATGGAATTGAACATGGAAATGGAAATGGACTTGGAAATACAACTGGGCATGAAGTTGGACAAGGAAGTGGGACTGGGGGTGGAAGTGCGGTTTTGGGTGGAGAAAGGTTAGAAAAAGGAGAAGAAAAGAAACCATTCAGTTTTTTCTCTCTTAGGAAACCTTCTCAATCGGTTCAACCGGGGAATGAAGATTGAGTTTGATATGGTTTGAGTAAGGTATGAGATGAGAGTTTTTGGAAAAATGCAAAAAGTTGTTGCTTGGTGTTATGTGTTGCATGTTGCTTGAAAGGATCTCATCGATTCTTTTTGAAGAATACATGATCTAGAAATCCCAAGAGCCTAAGTGATACTACAAAGTCTAAGTTATTACGAGTACTCGTACTCTACTCTACTGAACTTTTTGCCAACGCAATGATTGCGAATGACAGAAGCAGGGGAGGGGGGGGGATGGGCCACAATCTCTGGCAATGACAGAGTAGGGTATATAACAACTGTTAATACTCGAGATGAAGCTATGTTCGTGATTGCTCCCATTCTTTCGCCCTTCATTCTGAAACCTGATGATGCTAGTGTACGATCAAGATCTTGGTCGTTCCCATTCTTTCGCGGCATTCTCTAAACCCTGCCAATACTTGAGTTGAACAGCCAAGATCTTAGCTGCCCCAAGATCGGGAGGATCAGACGAAAGAGTTTCTTCGATGGAATGTATAGTTGTTGTTACTTTTACTGTAGGTTAGTATGGACCATTTATTAGATTATCATAAAGGTAGAAAACCAATATGATCCATCTTACTTTCCTCTTCTGTTTTCTTGACCTAAACTTCCGTTGTCTGAACCTAAACTTCCGTTGTCTAAAACAATCCCTCGTCCATGACAAAGCGAGTTCTGATCCGAGCATGTCATTTCGAGTGTGATAGGTATTCCAGGTGAAATGATCCAAGTCGTGGGATGAACAAGTGTGTGAGTGAAAGTAGAAAGTAGAAAGTAGAAAGTGGTATATGATATTTTGAGAGATAGGGAAAAAAAGGATTCAAGATAAAAAGAAACTCACGATGATTCTCTTCCCTTATCTTCTCAACTTGTTCTAAAGTAGTAGCTTCATGTAATGATTCCCTAGCTTCCATAATTTCCGATAAAAGACCAGGATCGGTAAGTTGGTCAGTCTCTGCCGTTGCTAATTCTGGGTGATGTACCGAGAGCTGCAAGGTCAGGAGTTTCATCAAAAAAACATGGTGGTGCGAGGCCTTTAACCCCCTCCCCCCCCCCCCCCCCCCAAGCGGGCGCCTGGGGAGGGACGCTGTTAGTGTTGTGCTGATGTTTAAAAATCACTATAGCTTAAATGGAAAGAAAAGAATACCTTGAGGTACGAAGGCGACTGGTTAACATTCCCTCTGCTTGCAATAAGATAGCCCCAACGTGATTCACCCTTTCCCGCACCGACGATATAGCCGGAGATTCCTATATTTTAGATAAACGCCCGAGGTCTCAAGAGAAACCTGGGAAATCCCTGTGCATCATTGAAAAAAAATTCCGTCGTGCTCGACCCCCTCCCTCTTTCAAC
>NW_006711225.1:465643-473830 GCF_000271645.1 Tremella mesenterica DSM 1558
GCAAAAGGATGAATGGTGAAAGTGCATTCAAAGATATCTCTTCAAAACTCACAATATATTCTACCCTTTTCAAAGGATCACTCAATATCTCATAAGCTTTATTAATCTTCCCACTTAAATCAATTGATAAACTTCCTGTGACAGAAGGATGTTTATCTGGATGTAATTGTTTTTGTCTTTCTAATGCTCTATTTCTTATATCTCTCACATCTAATATAAAACCTCTAGCTGGAAGAGAAGAAAGTTCAGAAGGAAGATCGATTATGTTTTCTTGGTTTAGATCGGTTTCTTTAATTATTATCTCTTGGGGTTTATCATCTGAGGTTTGGGATGATCGATGTGAAGTAGAAAGTATAGGTTGTGAGAGGAATAATAAAGAATGTAATGATAGTCTATCAGGTAGAGGTATGAGAGTTGAACATTTAGGACAAGGAGAAGAAGGGAGTGAGATAGGTGATTGACATGAAGGACAACGTCGAAGAAGTGTTGAGGGATTCGTACTCGTCCATCTGAATGATATCTTCATTGGGGGTTTCAGGGGAAGTTTTCGAGAGATGGGGTGTAATCGGAGTGGGTATAACATTGTTATTACTTGAGAGATTACAGTAGTTACTTAGGGTAGAGAAGAGGAATATATGTATGTTTTGAAGAACAAGTTGGAACTTTTAAACGAGATGAACGACGCAAGTACGTCATTCCGTCTCGGCCGATGAACTCGTCCACTGTCGGCTTAAGACTCGTCCCATATGTTGAACATGAAATGCTGGGTTGATGAGATGGTAGGAAGAAGGGAGCGAAGGACACAAAGTCAGAATGTGACAGTCTAAAAACTACAGATGCATGCATGAGAGGTGACAATGTGTCCCGAAAGTCAAAAATCTCGCTCCAACTACGCAACCACGGCGGGGGATGAAGGTGTTGGTTCGGATACTGGGCATTAGCTTCTGTCATCTGAAGAGTCTCGTTGACTAAGCAGCATGGAGACTTCATGAGAGATCGGTATATAATTACTCGAACATGGGAAGAAAGTGGACATGTGGCGATGAGAGGTATTGCTTGAAAACGAAGTCGACACGACTCACTTGGTATAGCAGGTACAGGTTGGGCGAACATACGATTCATCAATACTCCCACCCCTGTAGTTTAGCATGCATCTGAGATTCCCTACATCTTCTATAGCTGCACGGATTGCAAATGAGAGGTGGGGAAAGCCATTTCAGATGAAGGAGAAGTGGTTGGGTTTTGAAAAGCTCACCCTCAAACACCCCTAATAAAACCCCACAACCTACCGCTGAACCTAATGCTGATCTAGGTCCGGCTGACGGTCAGTACATTCATACGACCGATCAAATTATGATTGAAACTCGGTCGGTAGATTGGTGAAAAGCTAAGGCCGTAACGGTATTCAGCTACCTATGACTATCGGGCGACCGGAGGAGAATTGGGCAATGTAATGGATTTGGCTGGAATCATGAGATTATGGATTAGATGAAGGGGAATCTAAAGTGAGGGGGATGGAGAAGATAGCTACGGTGACGAAAACCAACGAATAGCAGAAGAAGATGTGAGTTCAGGTAGGTCATGGGAGGAAGGGGGTAGATGGGGAAAAAGTTCAACAACCCACCCCTCGCCGCCAAACTTCCACCAGTCAAAAATCCAGATATTATAGCATTCCAAGGATCTTCTTTCTGTCTATATCCCTTTACAGCACAATCGAATGTCGAGAATAATCCTCCCCAAACTCCAAAGTTTCCCCCGAGAACAGGAGCACGAGCTTTTATAGCTGATAGTGAACCTGTCAAACGTTCTCCCTGTTGCGGTGACAATTGTTAGCGTGGGTCCGAGGAGTATGTTTCGTGTTTGAATTGTCATGAAATCATTTCAAGAGAGGTATTATTCATTCCGACCAGGGGATAAGAGGACATGAATGAAGGTAAAAGTATGGAACGAGGGAGAAGGGTGAATAGAATATGGACAGTGAGGTGAATTCGTTGGAAGCATATGGAATGAAACGAAGAATTAGAACATTGAAGCAATGAAGTAAGCCATGTCAGCCAAGTCAACCCAGTGGATATCTCACTCACCCTGGGACTATTTCTCGCTCCTTTAATCCCATGCCATATCCCACCACCTATAGCACCCATCGAGAAAGCCCCACCGAAATCGTTCAGAATGACATATGGACTATAATCAGCTCTTTCATCTCATCTATCTTCTCGTGAGCATCGATAGACATACCATGGATCTCTTGTATGATCTGGATGAGCCATGACTGTGACTTATTGAGAATGAAATTTATCCACTTTAGAGGATCAGGACGGTGTCTGTCGTTCACAACTTTTTCCCCGCGCCTGAAAGGCAGTAAAGGGGGGGGGGTCGAATAAACTCCGGCACATTATGGGCCAGTGCGCGACGTGTGGAATTTTGTCAAAAAGTCATCCATCCTCTCCATCTTCCCCTCACCCCCCTCACTCAAACATCATGTCCAGTATAGAGCTCATCAACCCGAGAGCAGAGTCCGTAAGACGTACTCAGGCTTTGCAGGTCAATACGGTATGTACTCTTTCACTGGAGGATAGCGGCTCCTGGTTGAAGACGAGTTGAGGACAGGGCTGACGGTTGTAGGCAGGAGCCGTCGGTTTGGCAAATGTCGTCAAGTCGAATCTTGGACCGAGAGGGACGTTGAAGATGCTAGTCGATGGGTCGGGTCAGATCAAGATGACCAAGGTGAGTCCCAGCTCTTCTTTAGACCTTCCTGCTTCGCCTGTTTCTCCTTGAACACTTTGACTTCGTCTCAAGCACCCAGTGTTCATCTGTAATGGAGAATAACTTGAACTTCACGCCCTTACATACACTCGGTGAACCAGGGTTGATCAAGTCGACTGTGAATATATGCAAGGTCTATGCTCATCTTAGGATGGTAAAGTCTTACTTTCCGAAATGCAAATCCAGGTGAGTGACAGCGACTGGACACTTGACTGTGTCAGCTCACTCTCAGAACCCCACGGCCGCTATGATAGCTCGTACTGCCGTAGCTCAAGATGAGCAGGTAGGAGACGGCACGACTTCTGTCGTTTTATTGGTTGGAGAACTGTTAAAGCAAGCGGATAGGTATATACAAGAAGGGGTGCATCCGAGAGTGATTGGAGAAGGTTTTGATCTAGCAAAAAAAGAAGCTTTAGCCGTGAGCCTTTCCACCTTATCTTACTCACATTTTGTCGTAGCTTCACATCAACCCTGTCATCAGTATCATCATGTTCACTTCTGTATTATCATATCTTATACATCACATATGAATCTGTCCACTGAAGAAGGACCCCAGCTCATCACTAGTTCCTCGACAGCTACAAACAATTCCCCACACTCGACCGTGCCAACCTCATTTCCGTCGCTCAAACTTCCCTCTCTACCAAGCTCCACTCCGCTCTCGCTCAGAAACTCTCCGCCGATGTCGTAGATGCCGTTCTAGCCATCCGTGCTCCCGCCCCTTCACCCGATGCCACAGGCTCGGAGGCCATTCGAGAACCTATCGATTTGCACATGATTGAAATCATGAAAATGCAACATAAGACAGATACGGATACTCAATTAGTCCGAGGATTGGTCATGGACCATGGAGCGAGGCATCCGGATATGCCAAAGAGGGTCGAGAACGCTTATATCTTGACTTTGAACGTGTCTCTGGAGTATGAGAAAACGTAAGTCTTGTCATCATCTCACATACCTTGCCCCTTGCCCTTCATGATCGGGCGCTGAATCCTTTGCCTGACTGCTTACAGTGTCTGTGTTGGATGATACGAAAGGTAGTTGCTTGTGATTTGTAATAATAAAAACGGAACGCATCAGCTGACTCTCAGCGAGGTCAACTCGGGCTTCTTTTACTCTTCAGCAGAACAACGTGAAAAATTAGTCGAATCCGAACGTCGTTTCGTAGATGAAAAACTTCGTAAAATCGTCGCCCTCAAGAATAAAGTTTGCGACATGGAAGTTGGTTCCGGCGAGAAGCCCAAAACCTTCGTTGTGATCAACCAAAAAGGTATCGACCCCATGTCGCTCGACGTGTTGGTGAAGAACGGAATATTGGCGTTGCGCAGGGCCAAAAGACGGAATATGGAGAGACTGCAACTGTGTTGTGGGGGTGTGGCTCAGAACAGTGTAGATGATCTGACGCCGGACGTGTTGGGATGGGCGGGGTTGGTTTATGAACATACGCTTGGAGAGGAGAAATATACGTTTGTAGAGGATGTCAAAGAGCCGCAGAGTGTGACGATGTTGATCAAAGGTGAGCGGGCTGCGTCAATCCATTCAAACGCCTGTTCTCCATCCCCGGCTCTCCATCGTGAATCATCTTGCTTGACTCGTCCTTTTTAGCCTCTCGGAGTGTGCTCAGCGACTTGGATGTCGCTCCCTAAGTCAAGGAGCATGTATCAGAGAGGACAAGTCGGTACATGTCAGTATGGATAGGCCCGTGCTGCATCTGAAATCCGAAGACTTTGTCGATCAATAACTCATACACAGGTCCAAACGCACATACCATGGCCCAAATCCAAGATGCTCTCCGAGATGGTTTCCGTTCTGTGAAAAACGCTCTCGAAGATAATTGTCTCATTCCCGGAGCAGGAGCTTTTGAACTCGCTTGTTCCCGTCATCTCCTCGTCGATCCTGTTTTACGAGCATCAGCCAAAGGTCGAACTAAACTTGGTGTTCAAGCGTTCGCCGAAGCTCTCTTGATCGTACCCAAGACCCTGGCCGCTAATGGGGGATACGACGTCCAAGATGCCATTGTGAATCTTCAAGCGGAGTTGGATGAGACGGAAGGGAAAGAAGCTGTTGGATTGGATTTGAGGACTGGGGAAGGTATGAGTCCTGTTTTGGAAGGGATTTGGGATAATTATAGAGTGAAAAGACAAATGTTACATAGTTGGTATGTTGTTTTTCATCTTTGAACTCCAATGTCGGAAAGTCGGAGCTGATGGATGTAGCTCTGTTATAGCCGTTAATTTATTGAGCACTGATGAGATTTTGAGAGCTGGAAGAACTTCGTGAGTTTATTTGTTCATCTTTCTCCTTTTCCTGAGCCATCTACCATCTCCTCTCCGTTCCCTGCCCTACCTGCAGCGTCGATGCACGCCGTTGGATGATCGATGCAGTGGTGGGTGGGGCTGACTGTAGATTGAAACCTGAAGGTCCTGGACCGTAAAGTTCAGTCTCGATGGTGTAGAAAAATACCGCTAGTGAGAGGATCAGAACAGAGGATTGGAAGTGGAAGATCTGATAAACGAATGCATCGCATAGTTTCGATTTGTGCAAAGTACAACATTCCTGCCTTCTTTCAAACGTTGAATGTGAAAAAAAGAAGGGATTCCGTCTGAGGACTTGTGACTGACAATTCAATAAGGAATACCACTGTCAAGTTAGCACAAATCCGATGACTACTTATCTAACCTCGCTCCCAACCGAATGCTTTCCCGCCCCACGACGTCCAATCTATGTTCCATCTCCCACCATATCCCACCATCGGCACGGAGATACGGAGAGTATAGAGGAAATAGTCAAGTGAATCCCTTTCAAGCTCGACTCGTTCAATGATTATCACAGAGAAACGTGAAGGGTGAAGGGTGCAGTGAGCGAGACAAATCAATGAAGGAAGTGATTCGGATCAAGAAAGGAAAGGTATGTACGATAGGAAAGAAAAAGAAAAAGAAAAAGAAACCTTCTACTGACTTTTGTAATTTTTGAAAACCATCATAAACATTACTTCTCACATTCTCATGAGCATTCCTAATGATACCCAACATGAAATCCGCCGCACCTCTTCCGTCAAATGTAGTTGAAACCTTTCCTTCAACCTTTTTATAGTACCTTCACCTTTAAAACTAGGCAAACCTGTACCTAACATTAAACCCACCGTATCGCATAATTGTCCAGCATGTGGTCTGATTGATAAAAAAGCTTTAACAGTTAATTCTACAAACATTTTATATCCTTGAGAATCTTTACCTCCCATTAAATAAACCATTTCATGATTTAATTTAAAAGAAGAAGGTTCAAATTTTATACCTCCAGGTCCTATATCGAATAAAAAACCGAAATCAACATGAACTATATGACCTTTTGAATCGATCATTATATTACCGTTATGACGATCTTTTATTTGAAGTATGAAACATGCTATGGAATACGCTGCCATTGATTGAATGAAATTTAATCTCGCTTTTTGAAATGTCAAGGTATCGATCCCACCGTATTTATCAACGAAATAAGAGAATAAATCGTTTATTTTGGCTCTACCCATTTCGTCTCGAGATGTCGCGTTGGGTACAACGTCGATTACTCCGCACTGGTGGGTTAGTGAGTGAGTTGTTGGTTGATTTAAGTCTTGCACGTGGGATTGATCGAAAATACTTTTCAAGTGACTGATGATATTACGAGGTCAGGAACAGATTGTAGGAAAGATGAATATCCTGATTCTGCTTCGCAAGGTATTCCCACCAAACGAAAGGCAGTTTGTGATGCTCGGAAGGACCAGAAATCGTTCGTAACGAAGAACAGGAATGTCGTCCAGAAATGAATGACACGAAGTAACAATGAGGGGGAAAAATGGAAGAATGGGAGGTCAGGTGAGATATTTGAAAAGGCGGGAAAACAAACAGGGAGACAAGGAAAAAAAGGTAAAACTCGACTCACTCCAGGAGCAGTAGCAGTAACCCTATAAGGAAACAAATATAAAGATAATCCAACCGAATCAAAAACATTCTTGAACATCGCAATAACCTGTAAAGCCAAAACATCTTGTCGACAATCATCTCCAACTTTGAAAATAGCAGATTGCCAAACGTCCAAAGTACTAGTCACCATTTCAGCTTCATCAGAAATCTCGATATTTGAATCCGTAGGTAAATCGATCCTAGTTCTTCTGACTTTGAAAGTAGCCATGAATGGGGCTTTGGCATGTGATTGAAGTGGTCTGCCGGATTTACGATCTAAATCCACAACGTTTCCATCTGGATTTGAAGGTAAATAAACACCGATCTTCAATTCAATCTTTTCCATTTCTTCATCGATCTTTGCTTTTTTCTCCGGCTTGGATTTCTTGATATAAGGTCTTAATTTACCTGAGATGGAAGTGATTTCGTTGAAAAAGCTGAATTCTGTGTCGTAGAAATCACGAGCTTTACCGTTGAGACCGGCAACGATCATGTTGATCATTCTGTCCAGGAGTGGTTTCATTGAATCTTCTTCGGACTGAACGTTAGTTTGAGAACAAAGTACGGAGAGGGTGCCGTGGCGGATGAGAAGGGAGAGGGGAGAGGGGAGAGGGGAGAGGGGAGAGGGGAGAGGGGAAATGATGAAATCTCACAGCATTATCATCCTTATAAGTATTAGCCTTCATATTCCAAATAATCTGATGACAAAACAACTGAGATATCTGTGAAGTCTCAAAGATGAATCTCTCAACGTATCCTATGTAGTCAGCAACTATTACATTTCGACTTCATTTCTTTCTTAACCATCCACGGGCCTAACACGTATTCTGACGACTCCTTCAAAATATAGCCAAATGGAAAAGGACTCAATGACCACTCACCAAGTGCATCCGACCTCAAAGCTTGTACGACCTGAGGAACGAAGAAAAACGTTAAATCCACTTCATGTTGTTCCAACACCCTCATAGCGTATTGCAAAATCAAAGGATGATTCCCAAACCTCGGTTGGAAATACATTAAAGCCGTTACTGGTGGTACCTCTGCCCATAATGGTAACCATTGTAAAGCTGCTTGGACCCCAGAATCCAATCTATCCCCTAGAAGATAATGTAAAGCCTCAGGGACGTTCATTACGGATTTCGGATTGTTGCGTACGAGACGGACCAGCTCGTTTTGGACTGTAAGATGTTTGAAACGTTCACCCATATGTACCGCCATGGCTGGAGACATGCGCCAAGCTTTGTTGACTAGCTTATTCCATTCTTCCTATCTTATCAGCAGTCATTCTTCGAGGGCTCCATCATACGTCATGAGACAGGCAGTCAGTGTCCCGTGTCACGTGTCTTGTGTGTTGGGGGGGGGGGGGGGGGGGGGGGGGGGGGAAAGGAAGAACAAAAAGAAAGTTGGGATAATTATTAAAAAAAGCCTGGCCACTCCCGCGGGTTTAAGAACCTTTGACCACCCCTCCCCCAAAAGAATT
>NW_006711225.1:473930-513499 GCF_000271645.1 Tremella mesenterica DSM 1558
TTAGAGTGGGAAGGCGTAGGTCGCTTAAGCGACGGGGAAACCTTGGAGAGGTTCAGCTTGGTCATCGGTCTTCGATCTAAAAAGCTCACCTCGTACGAGAAGAGCAGGATTGCGATCGTCGAAAGACGAGGTGGAATGATCTCCTCTTATCTGATCCTCTTGAGCAGCAACCAGGAAATCTTGGAGAAGTTTAATCTCTCTTCCACTTGAATTCTGTCGCTACCGAAAGGACCATCTGGTGGTGAGCAGATTCTTACTCCAGCCCCAAGTGACCCCTCTCGCGTTTCGCTTCAACAACGATCGCATTGTCAGGGATGGAGTACACAGAGCATGGCTTGAGTGTTGAAAGCAGAGCAGCACTCAGTTCACTATTGGACGCTTGGCTGTATGACAAGAGCATTTTGTAATTTATTGTGGCGAGAGAGGTGTAGGTGTGTGTGTGTTGGGGGGTTGGGGGGGGGGGCTTGGAGGGAGGGGGACACTCACTGAGGTCTGACAGAGAACCAAGAAAAAGCAGCAGTGAACAACCTATCCCTAAACCTTAATTCCAAAAGCGCTTCCATCTTACTACTAGCAAGCATCTGAAACCCAAACAACAATAACGAAAACCTGACTTCTCTAGCAAGTGGATGAGTGCTCATTTTCTTATGAGCACCAAGAGATCTCATCATCAAACGAATGAGAGAGACCATTATACCTGGTTGACGGTATTTAATAGCTTGGAATTGACTAGATAACACTTGAATGAGTAGAAGATGTGGTCGGAGAAGTTTACGAGCTTTGGCAAGTTCTAAATCCAAGACTTTCTTTTCCGAAGGTGCATATTGGATTTGTTTCTCAAAAGGGTCGGTGTAGCTGATCATTAGTATGTCACATTTGAGACCCGAGTTGAAGACAGTGGATGACTGATTTGAAGTAGAAAGGTGGAAATTTGTATGGAGCCGGATAATGTTGCTCATGGAGTGAAGATTGGAGCAAGACTATGTGAACGAGAGCGCGGCTGATGGTGGTGGTGGTGGTGGTGGTGGTGGTGGTGGTGGTGGTGGTGGTGGTGGTGGTGGTGGTGTGGTGGTAAAAAGGTGGTTTGGAGATAAGGGCAGGTCCATAGAAGTGAGGAAATGGCTGATGGTAGTGAAGGTACAATGGGGACCACACCAAACCAACGTTGATGACAAAGATAGTTGATGATATCTGCATAGAGGACAAGAAAAGAAAGACACGACTCACTTCATGGAAGTACTGAACATTCCTTTCCCAGCCCTCACAGTCTCTATCCATCCCGCAGCGATTTCCCCAATAACAGCCACTTCAGCTTCTGGTCTTTGTCGAAGTAACCAAGTCCAAGCGTCCACTCCGGCGGCGATGGCAAGTGGTGTGAAAGCTGTCATGGGAAGTTCGACGAGATAATGGATGATATCACTATCGATCTGTTTTGTCAACTATCAATTCTCGGGTTCCCATTCACTGGTTGAACCACTTCGACCGTCCATCTCTGATATCTCTGATCACTGAATGAACCATTCCGAACTTTCTCCAGAGCTGAAAGGTCCGTCCGGTCCGTACTGTACCTACTGTAGTACGAAGCTCTGATTAGAGTGCCGACGGAATGTACTGACTAGCCGTTTCCAAGGCTTTGGAGCCATGGTGATGTATCGGAAGTATCTCGTCGGTGAAGCAGAGAACAAGATGTGGCCCATCATACTATGTGTGAATGAGGAACACCACTCACTTTAGGCGAAGCTGTCAAGACAGAAGCTGCACGTAGAAGTATTCGTCTGACTTCAGGGACGGAAAAAGGTTGTTGTTTATTACGTATGTTGGTTACCGCTTGAGCCATCTGAGATTTGAACGCTAAAAGTTCTTCTTCGGACGAATGAAGAGGGGCGTCTTTCTGTAGGTTCTTCAGGCCTTGAAAACATCAGCCATGTTTCTACGTTTTTTCTCCAGAAGACATAATTTGCACAACCGTCGACGGACCAAGATCCATCGTCTTTGGACGAACGGGAACAGTACGATTCCACCAGCCAGGTGATAACGAACAAGGGAGCTCACAATCGAAGATAAGGAGAATCGAATGAAGAGTATGAAGCCAAAGAAGGGTAGTAGGTGGGTATAAGTCCTGTCATGTAGATGCGATAGAGTGTTGAAGAATGTGACAAAGAGTGCAAGAAAGAAAAGAGTGAAAAGTAAGAAACTTAAGGATAACTCACCTTGCTCAACAACATGTCTAACCCCACTTAATTCCCCAACAAAATAATTCTTAGCGGCATATTGACTAGCGACCAAATTCGAACAATCACCAGGCCATCCTCCAATATTAGGCATCAACATTTCTTGTCTATCCAATTTGGAAATAACTTTGGAGAAATGTAATGCTAATCCAGCTCCCATTTCAACACTATCAATCAGTAAAACATCTCTTGATTCGGAGAGATAAGATTGAAGTGTTGATTGAACTTCTATAGGTGCGCGAGAAATAGCGAGGGTGAGCCAAGATTTAGCGACTGTATGTAATTGTGTAACGATTTCGTTTCTGACTGAATAATCTTCAGTTAGTTGAAGTGTCAAGTCTAATTTGTCGGAATGAAATTCGTATACCGGAGAATACTATTTATCAGCTTAAACCTTCTACTTTACTTATCTCAGATCTTCCTTCTCCCGAACATGTTTTATCTCCTGACGCAATTGGCTCATGTAGAAGAACCGTCACATTTGTGTACGTAGTATCATCTCTACTCGAGATGACTGGAAAGATGAGGTAGATCACTTTGTTGGTCGCTTACAGCCACGAGATAGATGAGAAGGAAACCCAGCAAGAGAATTTTTAGAGAAAAGGTCCAGAAAGTTGTGAAGGATGAAAATATAGCGAAACTCACCTCGTCGGTATATTGCAACTCACAACTCCTTCTCATCAAAGTAAGGATTTCCAACAAAGTCCAAACCACTTTCTTATCGCACATCAAAGCTGAAAAAGTTTCCAAAACACCTCTAGCATATTTCAAAGCCATCTCCCTTACTTTCCTAAACCTATGTGTGCAAGCTTTTAAAATCTCACAAACTTCATCCGAAACGATATGAGGTAAAGAATGAAGTACCACTTGTTTACTCAATTGTTTTAAAAAGTTTGAAATTATTTTATTACCCGAAGCCTCCAACGGAGAATGTAATAAACTATTATTGACACTTTCGTTTGAAAAATATTGTAATAAAACCGAAGGTCGATATCTTAAAGTACGAAGATTTTCGAGATCGTATATAGCCATCAAGAATGTCATTTGTGGTACTGACATTGATCTTATATGATGTGAATGTCGTTGTGGTAGATAATCAGGTAAGATTGAACGTTGATATTGTTGAATGGATTGAGCGAAATCTTTCCGAATGACAGAATTATATTCTAATTCCGAAGCTACATAATCCGTCATTGATTCCAATAATAAAGCAGGAGATTTTTCAGCTATTATATTCAAAGCATTTTGTTCGTGATCTGAAAGTTTTTTATGTTTCCAAGATGATATATTGAATGCTACGCATAAAAACCATAGGTTCCTGAAATGTGAGACTAATTCTGGAGAAGGTGATTTTGATGGATTATAATTTGAATGAGAGAGTAGAGAAGATATAGGAATGAGTAATGCCGCAAGCCAAGATTTCATATCGGATACTCTGGCTTCGCTATCTTCTTTCAAATGTGCCAATTTTTCTTTATCTCGAGTATCGAAACCGTATGGAGCCATGGCGATCATTTGAGTTTGAGTTCCCTTGTCGGCAAAAAGAGTGAGTAATTCGACTAGATATCCATCGGCACAATCAAGACGTTCAGACATGCCTTTGGCGAGCGTGGTTTGAGCGGCTAATACAGCATTGGAAGCCATACGAGGATCTTCAGGATGAGCCGAACGTGAAATTTGAGAGAAAGCTCGATAAACATCGACAAGATCGGAATTGTTACTGGCAAGAGCTAGAGGTACTAGACTGATAGCTATAGTAGCTTCGATGATGAAATCAACTCCTCGTAATCGTTGCAATAACATTGATATGCTAAGATGAATGATATCGTCTCTTCCGATGTCTAATGCTAGACGTGAAACCACTTGTACGGCAGTGACAGCGACCAAACGACGTTGTTCTTCGGTTCTTTTGACGGAAGCATCGGATTTCACGGTGGCTCTGTCGGTGGTGTCGGTTCGAGAAGAAGGACTGGTACGATGAGGTATAGACGATCCCAGCAATTGGCCTGGAGCGATGCTCGATCCTCCTCCATGAGTCAAAAGATTTAAGAGAGAGTACAAGGTTGACGAAATTAGGTCATCATTCGGAGCAGACTGAAGTCAGTGATTTCGAAAGTGGAAGTTTGGACTGACTTACCTGAATACAAATAGCCAAACACTGAGAGGCGGCCATAACGGCAGGGGGTACTTCAGTCTTGAAAGCCGCCATCTCACCTTCGAAAGCCGGTAAAGGACTGGTGAGTAGTCGTCGAATATGATGTGCCATTCCAGCTCCAAGAGAAGGTTCGTTCCTCACCAAGATGGAAGTACAGATGAAAGCCGCTTCGAGAATTTTGGAATCTCCCACTGTGCTATTTTCCGATAATAACAACTTCAATCGAGCAAGTTGAGCCTCATCTTTTTGTTTCTCATGCAGGTTGAAGAAATTCAGTAAATGCTACATGCTCAGCTGATTTCATGGTGGGTTGAGGAGAAAACTTACCAAGACTGAAACTCGTAAATCAATCTCTTCGTCATGTTCCACGCCACCCATATTGAAAACACTATTCCGACGAGTTATCCCTGTACCTTCCCCAACACCCATAAGTTCACTCCACCATCTCATGGCCATAGCTTTAGCATTTCCCAAAGTTTCCTCGCCATATTCACTCGCAGAGAGACGATAAGCATCTTGGTTGATCTCTTCCCTGATCAGACTTTCAATCTGTTGACTCAAAACGGGTGATTTTCCAGCGGAATGCGCGAGGTTTTGGATCTCTATCTGTCGAGCGAAATCGTGCTGATGAGGTGTCGTAAGAGGTAATAGAGCAGTAGCTAAGAAAATCCCCATAATCTCAGAAATGAGAAGAACCACAGCTCCTGGAGTTTGGGGATGAGGTGGTGTGAACGGTGAAAGACGGTATTCAGCAGGAGTGTTGGGATTAGAACCGTATCTCAACAACTTTACAAGATTGGCAGGTCCCGCAATTAACAGTGTTTTGTCCATCAAAGTGGGGAGTAGCTGGGTTGGGATACCGGGTAGAGGACATCGAGAGAGGACCGAATGAATGGAAGTGAGGAGAACCAGGGGGAAAGCTACTCATCAACATCTCTTCTATGTTGAGGTGTTTTTTTGCGATTAAGAATTCACACTCACTATGTGGTCCATCCGCTTTCATCATCTCTCCGATAGTATCGAGTAAATCGACCAAGATCTGAATAACATCTTGACGAAGATAATCCACTCCCCATCCTACCCAAAATACGGCACCAAGTAGACTTTCACACAGTTGAGCCTGAGCGGAGGTTCCCAGAGATGTGACAATTGTCCTACCTGCAGAAGAAGAGGGAGAATCAGTCTTGCAAGATTTGTTATGTGCCAAAAGCCCATCCAATAAGGTTCTCAACTTGGGCAGAGAGGAAGACAAATAAGGAGAGTTGAGAGGGAGAGAAGATACGTAGTGGGCGTAAGAGATAGAACGGTTTATCTCGAATTCAGACTTGATGTTAGTTATTGAGTTTTTGTGATGAGGAGACTCACCCATTCTTCTTCTACTTGTTGTATGGTTGGTGATTGTGGAAGACCTTTTAGTAAGATGGAGATGGATTCTTGAGAGTTATCAGATGTGGATGTCGGATATTTGGCGAGGTTTGAAGCAAGAGAAGTGAGGATATGGAGATGAAGAGGTTCGTCAAGACTGCGAGTGAGCCGGTGTGGTCTGCCAATGGTCTTTTCTAAGCTTACCTGTCCATGTTGGTCGTCCACCTGCGTCTGAGGCTGTTGGATGGAGAGAGAAAGGGCAAAGGTAGAGTAGAGGAATGGTGCTGAGTTGGATGTTGTACAGTGGGCGTGGAGGTTGGGGAGTGAAATGTGATTGTGTTGTGGTTGTGGCGCAATTCCCTCTTCAACAACAAACGTTGAGTAGTATATGCGAAACGGCGGTCTCTCGTGGCTAAGCTTCCAGATCCATGACCAACTCAAGACGTGAATTCGCTTTAGCTAAGTTAGAACAGCCTAAAACTATTCTGTAGCAGACAAAGTATAGAGCCATTCATTACAATCACTCAAGTATAGGTCTTGGCGGCAAACTCGCCAAACCCCTCCGTTGACTCTCACTTGAGATCTGTCTCCCAGATCCTCCTTCAGCAGTTTTCGTCGATACCTCAACCTTTTCACGATCCCTCTCTGCCAGCTCCACCTCCATCTCCCTCTCCAATTCCTCTGCAGCCTTAGCCGCCGCATCCGATCCAAGATTCTCTTCGACATCCACACCATCCCCATCTGCCATGGTGGGTGAACTAAGTGTTTCTAGGTTCGACATCCTGGGAGATGAAGGTCCAGAAGTGATTCTTTGACCAGGGACGTATGTCTCATCTTGAGGTTTATGACGGGCCATGGTAGCTAATTTCGCTTCCATAGCTGCTATCTGTGCCGCGGCGCTGTATCGTCAGTCAACGTCCATTCTTTTTCAGTCACAGCCTAACGAGATTACATGACAAAACCCCCCCTCCTCCGTCGCCGATGTAGTGTATAATTGACTGGGGACATTCAAAGACTTATCGATACAAAAAGTACGCCAACCAAAGAGTTCATTAAAACAAGAGAAGCGTACCGGAAAGTGTAAGCGAAAATGCAAGTGGTAAGGGGAAAAGGGAAGAGAATAAGCATGACCCACCTTTGAGGTTTCTTGGAAGCTTTGAGTAACGACAAAGTGGTAGTTTTCGGTGGATCACGACGACCTTTATGAAGTGAAGGCATATCAGTAGGTGGAGCCTCAGAGTTAACATCACGGCTTTATGTATGTTTTGATTCGTTTTTTGACTCACCGAGTTAGCAGGGGTTACTACTAAATTTCTACCACGGAGTAAACGATTATGAAGCTTTATCATAGCTTTTAAAGCGTCCTATTGTCAGCTCGAGCCAAATCTCCCCTTTTGCCTGCTGAGAACCACGACATTGTACTTTTTTCACACAACTTGTAATGGTATCTGACGAATGACATCTCCATCCCTATCTCGCCCATTGTAGTTACAACATACTTGCCTCTCTAACATCCATCAAGCGATGAATGAGTCTTATAAAACCTCCATTCATTCATTTCTATATCCCTCCAACATCTTCTGCATACCCGATGACTCTCGAATGAAACACCAGATATGGAAGAGAATGAAAGAGGAAGGAAGTGGAGAATGACTCAACTCACGTCTTTATCCGAATACTCGACAAAAGCATATCCTCTAGGTTTACCTTTCAAAGGTCCATTCCTATGGAATATAAAATCCAGTTTAGTGACTTTCCCATACTTTCCTAATATCTGGATGAGAGTGTATTCGTCCACTGTCGGAGCTAAGTTACCCACGTAGAGTCTATCGGGTTTACCGGATGGTGGGAGTGGGGTAGAAGTATGTGAGGAGGAAGGACCTGCTCGAGAGAGGGATGAGGGGGAGGGTTGCATATGACAGTAAAGTATCCTAAGATTTGACTTGTGGTTGCTTCATGACATGCTTCGTTGCACTTCTTACTGTGGGTGGGAGGGGGGTGAATGACGTGGGATTTTATGATGGTGTCGTGGGGCCCCGCTGCAGATGAAGACATGGGTAAGCTGGAAACTAGTGTTATGGCTATATTCTGGGGGTTGTGTATGTATCCCCAGTAATCCTTGGATCCTTGGTGATACAATACCATCTAAGATGCCTGCCTAGGTTGTGAAGTGTGAATGAACTTGGTGTTGTTGTTGTAAGAGGCTGTTGCAATGGGTTCAACCCCCACTTTGCCCCACTCTACTAGACGAGTCGAAAGTCCCTCTCCAACAATCCACAATCCTCCCCATTCTCTCTTGATCTCTTTGCCCCTTATCTTCAATCAAACCAACGCAGACCCTCTCTTTCGTCGTCCTAGATGGTATAGAGAAACACAATATCATTGAAAGTACGGTGCAGAGTTCTCCACACCCAAAGAAATATCCGATAAAGTTGAACCATGTCACGTCTACCTCTGGTCCGATTACTCCCTCATGCCGGTGTATATCGTTATGGTACTCCAACCACCTCTCCTTCCGCTGCAATTTTACGTCTGGCGGATAAAGGTTGGACCATCTCACAGGCTCCGAAAGAGGGATGGGCTGTTGTTGGAGATACGGATGGAAGAAAGTTAGCTGTTGAGGTTGGTTTTTCCATCATCTCGGCATATCAACCACTTTCATTTCCTTCTTACCTTTTCGATCTTTCTAGAGATCCAGAAATATCAATTACTTTATACTATCGTGTGACTTGAAGTTTCACTCTCCGAGTTCTCTCAATCCAAGCTCAAGCTAAGGGCGAAAGTCACTGTACTCGTACAAAGCTAAATCTTCAGACCCTTCTAAGTCGTCATCGTATATCTCCCAATCCTCCACCCGGCGCATTCCCTTATCTAACTGAAACATCTCAAACAATCCGTCATCTAGCTTTCGCACGTCCACCACCTTCAGGAGAATTCATAGATTTCACAGCTCGTTACGGTGCATTACAAGAAGAAGATCGTTTAACATTCCGAGATCAATTAAAAAAGTATGGTTCTTCGAAAGAAATAGAAAACGTTTCAAAAACTCTTGGTATTTCTCATTTACTTGATCTTCCTGGAGTTTCATTATCTTCCGGTCAAACTAGAAGAGCGAGGATCGCCTCTGCTTTATTGACCAAACCTGGTTTATTATTACTTGAAGATCCTATGGCTGGATTGGATGTGAGTTCTAGAGAAGAGGTCAGTAAAGTTTTAGGAGATTTGAATGAGAGGATGAGAATTGTTTTGGTTTTGAAGGATAAAGAAGGTGGGATGCCAGATTGGGTGAGTGATGTGGTTGAGGTCAAAAATGGAAATGTATGGATTGGGAAAAGGGAAGAATGGGAAGAGAGAAGAAGTGTAAAACATGAGAGTAAAGTGGAGGAGATACAGGAAAAGGTTGTGGAGTTGAAAGACGAAAGGGTGGAGTTGGACAAGAGGAAAGAGGAGGGAGAGACGATTGTCAAATTGGAGAATGTTTCTGTTTCTTATGGTCAAGGTAGTAGACCTGTACGTTCTTCTTCTTCCTTCTTCTTCTTCATTTTCTTCTTCTTTTTCTTCTACTTCTACTTCTTAACCTTCTTCTCTTTTTACTGTCATCCCCATTCATATAAATCTGAATTACTCCTCTCTATTTATCTCCTTGTACGTCTCTTTCTTTGCTCGTCACCATCATTCCTCCAACGCACCAGCGACGAATATCGGGAAGGGAAAGGTTTGAATGAAACATGAGACAACACGAGTGGATCAATCCTCACCCATTCTTAATCAGACTGAGAGGAACAAAACTGACAAAACGAAACATCATCTAACTTTCATAGGTACTTAAAAACATTTCATGGGAAATAAAAAAAGGTGAAAAATGGCATCTTCAAGGACCTAACGGATCCGGTAAAACGACACTTTTATCAATAATACTAGGACATCATCCTCTTTCTTTCTCAATCCCTTCAACTTCATTAATATTATTTTCGAAACCACGTCGTTCCATCCCAACTCCAATATTAAAAACAATGATAGGTCATACAAGTCCAGAAATTTATTCTTCTTTTCCTAGAGGAATGGGATTAACAGCATTAGAAGTTATAGGTACTGGTTTCGAAGGTATTTTCTCAAGACGTAATTTATCTTTTAAACAAAAGAAAAGGATATTAGATTTATTACAAGGTTTTCAAGATTTATTAGGTGACAAAAAGGAAGAATTGGGTGATAAATTATTTACGAGATTTACTAATCCACAACAATCTTTATTATTGTTATTAAGAGCTATTGTTGGTAAACCTGATTTAATCATTTTGGATGAACCTGCTCAAGGTATGGATGAGGTTTTATGGGAAAGATGTTGTGAATTGTTATTTCAAGAATGGAAGGAAAATGAACAATCTGTGATTGTTGTTAGTCATTATGAAGATGAAGTGAGTGAAAGAGTAATTTCCCCTTCCCTCTCTCCCCAAGCGAGATCTTTTAGCTTTTTGCTCTTTCATTATTAATTCCATTCGAGATCCTCATCTTGTAACCTTGGTCGATATACTCTCATCTATCGGCAGAGAAAAACAAAGATATGGAATTTGATCTTGACTGAGGATTCTTGTTCTATGCTCGAACACGAGTTTTTCTTTTGAATCACCCGTCATGCTGGAAAATTACCTCGGGGTGAGAGTGTCCGTACTAGTGGTCCAGTGTCGTTTGAATGTGGGAATGGGATAGAGTCTGGGGAGAAAGTAAAACGTTGGAAGAAGCTAATGACAGGTACCATGGAAAAAAGGACGAGGAAGGGTGATCAGGTTAGATCAAGGAGAAGCTATTATCGAGTAACACGAATATCACTGTATATCATTTTAAAAACTTACAATCTTTAAATTCGTATTAGCATGGATGATTCTTTATCAATCTGCATATCTGCTATACGCCCAAAAGCGTCAATATTCAAGGGATAAAAAGAATAAACGCTCGCCGGGGGAAGGAAACGCCATGACAACATTGAGATCATGACCCACTGGCATACAAGGCGAATTCGTCTCTCGCTCCGGACGATTGTGAGAGGGTTTTATCACCTTCAGCGGACTGTTATCAGTCTCAAATTATATCTTCTTTTGACCGCTCTCCCGATAGTCCCCCCTCCTAAATGGGATGAGTGAACCAGATACACCTTTCGAGCCGTGTCGCTGTTCACGTCACTGTCCAAATCCGATACAATGAGGTGGACGATAGACTGTGAAACATCTTGCGGTGGGGATTTTTCAACGAGGAAGCCGGGGTGAAAGCAAAGGAAGGGCAGATAGTGACGACCCAGGGAGACAACTCACAAACCATATTCTTCTCAATCTGCAATTGGCATATACTCTGACATATGAAACACTTGCTAATTTCCCACTTGGAAGTTGTGTTTCTTCCTTACTGGTCCTCATTCCTCCTAGCCCACTTTCTTCATCATCATCGTCTTCTTCTTCTTCTTGCTCATCTTCTTCATCCTCCTCTTCAATATCTGCGACTTGCCTTTTCGTATATCGTTCTTCATTCCCAACCTTCATTCTTTTGGTGTGACGTTCCATCCCATTCCCTGCCTCTATTGAACTGTTGGTCCTGGGTAAAGTTTGAAACAACCCCAAAAGCAAGTTCAAATCCAAAACCATCTCTGTCCAAGGCGTCAACATAGTCCTTCCTCCCACCGGTAACTTCAATGGTAACTGTATCATCGGAATCCTTCTCTCTGAATAAACCTTTGGATCTTTCTGAAAACTCGATATCCTTACAACCCCCTCTAATCCTTTAGTATCCACCAAGCCTATTTCAAAACAAACATGTCTTTTCCCAAGAGGACGAAATTGGAAAGTGATGAAAGGTAATTCGATACCTAATGGTTTTATACGATTCCTTCTCGATTCTTTTCTGGCCGAAGAAGACTTTCTAGATTGAGAGTTAAAGTTTTGAGAGTTGAACTGGGTAAAAGAGGTTTTGGAAGAACCAGATTGTATGTAGGTTTTATTGAGAGTTGGACTTTGGATATGTATCACTGGTTCGGATAATGTACCAGGTGTAGGATGACGTGGTACGTGATGATATTTTGATCGTGAAGAGGTGGAAGAGTCAGGGAGGAGAGTTATAAATGATTCTTTCGGATGTAAGGGGGAAAGATGGGTGAAGAATGTTGTCAAGGGGGGTTGGGAGGTGGAAGAGAATAAAGAGAGGAGGGGAGGCTGAGAAAGTTAGTGCTTCGTGCGAGATTAGTCCGAGGTGAGGAGTATGTGAGTATCAAAAGAAAGAAAGAAGGAGACGGGGGAGACGGAGGAAGGAAAGAAGACAGGGGAGGAGATGAGTTACTAGTAATTGGTATAGCACCTAAAGGGCAGAAAAGCGGGAGGAAGAGGGGTAAGCAAGTGGAAGAAAGACTGGAAATGAAAACAAGTAGAAAGCTCACTTGTATGGTACCGGATAAAAGAGACATGATGAATGTAGCCCAATGACTTGAGATTGAAGAGATGAAAGGTGAGAAAGAAGGAAAGTGGTGAGTTGTAATGACGATGACGACATAGGTTTCGATGGCGTCGGTCAACTTTCTCTCCTGCCTTCTTCTTCTTTTACTACTACTACTAATATGTACTACTAATCTCAGTCGGATCTCATACGGTGTAGAGTTCTTCCTCTTGATGGTCGGTCAAATATACCATGTACGACTAGGGTATGCGACTTTCCAATCCTCAATCGATTTCAACCTCACTCATCTTGCAACCTTTCCTTCCAGTTCTAACATCTGAATTTACGACCTTCTCTCTTCCATCCGACTACCACTCCCCACGTATCTCAAGATCAGAATGAATAACCCCAGACCCAAGATGACGGAAGACCATTCCACTGTCAAACCCAGTACCTCTTCTTTCGGGTCTTATGGCTTTAGTGACCGAGGAAAAGCTTTCGAGAAGATGAAAAATACTGTCGATTGGTCGTCTTTTGGCAACAATATTCCAAAGCAGGTTCAGCCTCCAGCAGATCCTCAAAAATTGACAAAGGCCGATTTCGATAGATTTATCAAAGCATTTATTGAGGCTTCTACTGCGAACTCGGAGTTGGTCACAGACCCGGTCACCTCTTCCAACTTCGTTTCTCCCATGACTACTCTCACCCCTACTGAATCCAATCGAGAGTCCAGTGTCGATATGCCCGATGAAGATATCAATCAGTTCATGAGTGATGTAATGTCAATTCCAGTTGATTCGCCTACCACCGGAACTGTGCCCCTTGATATCAATCAGGCTTCTGGAGGGAATAGGGTCAGTCTTGCGATAACTCGCCCTTTGGCCGAACGAAGGGGTCATTCGCCACTCTTCATTTCCAAACACCAACTGAACTCGACACACAAATCTTCGTTGTGTGTTTCTCGACCAGACTCACTCAAGGGAAGGAGTCATAGAATGGAACCATATCCTTCTACAAGTACTCGTCGACAAGAGAAAGAACATCGGAATGGACACAGTGATTTGGGCGAAGAGGATCTCAACCATTCCACTCCTGATGATTCACATATCGACAACCCAGTCGCTCCCGAAAGTAATTCCCAGACACAACCTACCAAACCTAAACGTGCACATATGTTCGACGTGGACCCAATCACCGGTTCATTAACATCCACTAAGTTCAACGAGCGCCGATGGTATCGGGCTCACCGAAGACAAATCATGAACTGGCGAGCTGAGAATAGCGCTCCGATGATCTGGCCTTGGAAATGGTGGAATACCTTGACTGTTTCGGAGAAAGAAGGATGGCAAGTCGAAATGAAAGTCATCCGAGAACGAGCAAGAGATGTCTGGATTAAAGAGGTAGTGGAAAGAACCGTATTTGAACAAACGGCAAAAGCTGAGGGAATAGCGAAACAACGAAAACTGTCAACTTCCGAAATCGAAAGTATCACTTATGAGACACTCGAGGATCATGGTATGGGAGAATTGTTCACTGCTGATTGTTTTTTGGGGGCTTTGGGTCGTGAACAGAAGAATGTGCGAAGTGATAGATTATGGATAGTAGAAGGAGAAAGTTCCAATGAAAGAGGGAACAAAGGTAAAGAGGTTGAATATGAGTCATTCATGTCGACTTTGACATTCACAACAGATCCAGCAGACGAGTGACGTAGTTCGGAATTCCAACTTCGATTCGATATTCCAAAGAATGAATGGAAGTGATTTCAAGATTGGTAAAAAGACACATACACGACAACTTTTCATGACGATGATCCTGTGCAGGAGTCTTCCACCGATCATCGGTTGTCAAGTAATGTCATCATAGTCTCACCATCGACGGAGTAGTGACCAAGCCTTCCTAGTAGATTAAAGTGGGCAGTGTCGACAGGATCAAGGGACGAAATCGGCTTTCGAAATATTTACAAATTCATATACGGGTATGACTCCCTGTTAGATCGTTCAGTTTCATTCTCAGCTTGATTAAATCTAGGTGAGTGTAGATGGGAAGGGTACATAAGGGGATAGTTGACGGGTATGTAATATTGAAGTGTTGATCTGTTGACGTTTCTCATTCAGGGTAGCCAGTCGTTTTAGAGAATTAATCACTGAACTTTACGAGCTCGAGCTATTCTTTTTGATCATGAACGTTGGTTCAGCTAGTGACCCAATAGATTTAACACGTGACGAATATGATATCTCACCAATAAAGGTCTTCGATAGTACACGAATGCCTTCAAACCGCTCTTTAGAACCCACCGATGTGCCCTCGACCTCGATACCGTCTCTCACTATCGATGGCCCCGTCGTCGTCCAACCGGTTCGAACGCAAACTATCCATGATCCGCTCCAGCTGGCTTACATTCCTCCCTCCCACATGTACACGAAATCCGATGGCCCTTCGGACCACCCGTACCGGTCGTATGACTTGGCCCTAGATCAAAAGTTGATCCTTCCTCAACAACGTAAGGTGTGTAATACCCAGCAACCTCAAGATAGAGTTAACCCTTATCCTCAATATACCTCCTTCCCCCAGTTTCCGCTGGACCACGAAGTGCGCACCTCTCAACATTACGACAAACATGAGCTCCACCCGTGTCCACAATGCTCCAATTTCCCTCAATATCCTGGGAATCATTTCTCCCTTGAATATCTTGAGAAGAACGGCAATCCAAGCGAGGACAGAGTTGACCATGAATATCTACCAAAACCACGATACTACACCCCTGATCCCTCACAATATTTTCCTCCAAATCATGACGTCCGACAAGTGATGCCCACCTCACAAACCCATAGTATACCCTCTCATCAGAGTTTAAGCCTCTTCGACCATCATGCCACCCCCTCCCCAACAACAACTCTAAATTGTCCAGTTTCAATCCTTTCCTATGGCGTTCCATCACCTGCCTCACAGATGATCCTCGATCGTCCAATTTCGACCAGTGTCACTCTTTTCCCGATTTCACCCTCACCAATCTACAATCCTTCCCTTCAGACTAGATCCCCTATGTTTCCCTCACCAACAATCTTTAGTTATAGGACAAATTGCCAGGCGTGGAGCGAAGTGGGTACAGGGGAGGATGAACTTTGGCTAACAGATCAGAGGGAGGTATTTCCATGGAATTTCAGCATGAGTAATAGGTTCGAGATCAGAAACGGAAAGACCATTCTCAAAGCTGAAATGGCCAGATTACATGTCACTGGGGAACCACCTTCGGCACAAAGTGATATCGATTCGACGGTTACATCAGTCGTCGACATGACATTGCCGCCGTCCGTTTCTGGAGAAATGGTAATCAATCCCACTCATAATCCCGAAGGGTCGGTAGAACGACAATACGGTCTGAACGCGGTCTCCTCATCAGTTCGATATTCTCGTGAAGTGAGAATCAGTCGTGGTATCACCCGCTGGAAGTCGGAACAAGCCAAAGAAGCACTTCATCATCCCTATGCCCGGAGAGGGACGGACGAGGATGTCAGATCTTCCCGGAAGACCATCACACGGGAAAATCTTGGGGATCCAACCATGCATCTCACTCAAAAGGAGAATTGCCAAGATTCGTTCGCTCCGCTCAGTCAAAATAAGTCAACACCCCAGGTCATTCACCAGAATCGTCCGATGACACCTATTACTACATCCCAAACACAATGTTCACCATTTCAGCAGGCTACTGACAATCTCCTAGAACCACTTGAAGAACCACCAAGTGGTTCTACTCCAAAATCACCCCGTACTTCCGGACCGTCTAAGAACATAGGTGATGCTATCATGACGATGTCATGTGATACCTCAAAAGAAGTGACAACCGAGTTACCCGCGAACGACCCCACGATCGTCCTGTCTCACGTTGCTACCCCTTCCACAAACTTGACACGTAATGCTGGTGAGTTGAATCTATCAATGACGTGATCACCACACTCACACGTAGCGTCTTTGTCAAATCCAATTGATCCACCAAATCTTTACCCGGAATTAGAGAACCTACTCAATAATTTACCCTTCGAAATGCGACCAACGACCAGGATGAGTACGATTTTCTCTTCTTTCAGAAGACATCCAGAATCACGTACAAAAAGCCTTAACTCCCCGCTTTTCTATGTGAATCCACATTCACTGATACCAAATCTCACCGAAGAAGGTTTTTTTTCCATAGTGTCACATCACTGGAATCAATTGAAAAAATGGCAAAGGACTCATGTTCAGTACACATTCCATCCCAAAATTTCGGTGGAAGGGCAAATTTGTGACACTGGACCTGCGAGAAGCGCACGGAGAGATCAACGGTCTAACTGGATTAACCAGGTGTACCTTGCTTATGTAGTGAGACAAACTATGGAAGTGGTGGATATAGTGGGAGAAAAGAAGATTTCACAGGAGGGTTTGAAAAAATGTACTTATGTCGAAAAGGAGAAATATGGTTTGGGTCATTTGTTCACACCTGAAGAAGGAATGAAAAGTTTGGATGACGCCCTGAGGAGCTGGACAGCGGGTCAGGTACTTTGGAGTACAAAGTTCAAGCCAAGAAGGGAATGACGACGAAGACGATTGAGAAGGGGATGATCGGGGATGAGTGAGGTGAAAGCTGATTCGCCATGATTTGCCACTCGCCACAAATATTCATGTCTTGACGTATGGGGAAGAAAGGGACGAAGGTACATGAATAGGAGGAAAATCGAGAACACTGAATTTAACTGACGGGGAAGCTGAGAGGATTCGTTTCGGATCACTTCCCGGTCAAGTTCCGCCTATCCACCAATGGTGCCCTGGTCTCGGAAGCTCCATATGACCTTAGACGAGGGGAGGAGAAGAGGGAAAAGACATCCACACGCATCTCCGAAGCGAGTGGCATAATCGACATGAAAGGATGCGGAGGAGAAAACGGTCAACCGGTTTGAAGCTGTGCGTCCAGGTTACCCACCCTATGAAGGTGGGTAAGAAAGTGGAAGAAGATCACAACAAGGAGGGATTTTTGGAACCTAACTTCGCGCACGACATCAAATCTCTTCACGCACGACAAAGTCACGTGATCGGGCGTTAGGCCTGCGAATCCTGAAGAATTAGGCGTGAAACCCACATGGCTCGATCTCTTCTCATACCTCCAACCAATACTGCTTAATTTTGTCACTCTCCAAGACTCACAGGAGACAGGCTGCGGTTCTGAAACCTCGTCCAACCTTCTCAGCACCCCCAATAACCCCATTTCAATACATAGCTGCGAGTATACCCCATAAGGCGGCTGGCAAATCATGGAGAGAAGGGGTGTGTCACGAACTACGTCGCGACACCTCGATTACTCCACCAACAATGACCCTCCTTTGGCCATCAAAACCCCATCACGCCTTAACCTCTTTACTCTACACGTAACTCAGGACTTCTGACACCAAGTACGGCGAAGTTAGACGGAGTTAGGCTAAGTAGGGACAATGGGAGCAGAAGTACGGCGAAGTTAGACGGAGTTAGGCTAAGTAGGGACAATGGGAGCAGAAGTGCGGCGATGTTAGGCGGAGTTAGTCGAAGGAGGAAGAGGATGGCCGAGGGCTCGGGGAAGTTGGACTAAGTGCGTTGAAGTACGTCAAAGCGCGAGAGGGTTGGATGAACGTCTAGGAGGAGTAGATAATATTAGCTGAGAAGATCGCTGAAGTTCTTCAGCGATCCTTGATTGTTGTCAGTAGAGAAAGACAGATAGAGATAGCTATATACAATTCGAGATACATCGCCATCAGTAGAACAAAACCCCAGTTAGAGTAACTACGCCGAAGTACGCCGTAGTTACACTCCTTTCGACGTCTGCGCCCTCTCGGTTGGGTGAGACTTCAACTCAGGAGCATCAAGTTAGCCGAGGTTCGTCGACCGTCGGTCTGCCAGAAGATAGTTGTTCGACGGCCGTGACAGTATCAAGGATCGCTCTTACCGACGACCCGTGCGAACCTCGGAGAAGTACGAAGATTCTATGGAACCAGATAGGAGAGTTACGCGAGGTATGAGTAGGGACGGAGACAGGATGGAGGAGAACGAGAGGAGGGCACTGGAGGAGCTTAGCAGAGCGATGGGGCAGCAGCTTGGAGTGGAGGATAGTGTGGGGGGATCAATTCAAGGAGATGAGTTCGCTCCACCATTACCTTCTAATCCTCCTACACCTTCGGGTAATGCCCTCCCACCTATAGGATCCCCAGTTGGATCGGATCAGACCCCGCGGCCAGAAAACACTGGAAGTACGGCGGACTTGAGAGAAGAAGGTACACAAGGGGTGATATTGGCCTTGATGCAGATGGTGGCGAATATGAACAAAGACATGATGGAAGAGAGAAGGCGTAGGGAGGAGTGGGAGCAGAGAAGAGAAAGGGAGACGGTGGGCGGTATTGCAGAAGGGATATCAGAAGGGGTGAGGTACGCCATGGGACGGCAAACTTCGGCGACCCCAAGCGTAGTTGGCGAATCACGGAAGGGAATAAAACTGCCTAATCCGGACTTCTGGAGAGGAGAGAGGAACAAGTTGACCGCATTTCTGTCGGAATGTGAAATCCATTACGAACTGAACTCTCATCTTTTCCCCAACGACACTAAGAAAGTTTTCTTCATGATCTCTCATTTACGCGAAACACCTCTTCTCGCCGTTCAACCCGATCTTGCTAAACGACCCCTTCCTGACTACCTTGTGGAGTATGATCAATTCGTTAAATATCTCAAGACGAACTTTGGTGACCCGGATGAAGAAGGAACCGCAGCCCGATTGCTTAACGATCTAAGGCAGACTGGGTCAGCTTCGGAGTACTTCTCCGCCTTTCAACGACATGTGGCGATACTCAAGTGGTCTGATGACGGAAACCTGGTTGACCGAGCCAAGAAAGGGTTGAAACCACACCTCCTAGATGAAATTGCTAGACATGGTAAATCTTTTGGGACGGTCAAGGAGTTATTGGAGTTTGTTATTCCCATGGACAACAGGTTGTGGAGAAGGAAAGTGGAGAAGGATTCGGAGAAGAAGAAGGAGACGGGGGTAAAAGAAGTGTTAGTTGTGGATGGCCAGAGGATGGAGAGAAAAGAGGAGAAAAGAGGGGAAGGGAGGCAAACTTCGGCGCAGTCTGCGGTACAAGGGACTATTACGTCAAGGCAGGTCAAGAACATTCCGTCCAATGCCGACGAACTTCGCCGACAATGGCCTAGGCCACCTCCCGATCTGCGGGAGGCAAGGAGGAAGGAAGGGAAGTGTATTGAGTGCGGGGAGAAGGGACATTGGTTGAGGGACTGCCCGGTGAGGGCAGCGAAGGTCAAGGTCGGATGGTTGCCGCCGTGGGGGGAGAAGTTCGGCGAACGTGGTGGAGGATCAGGGGGGGAACGCAGTACCTCTAGGACAGAGGAGGAACTTGAACGCAGTCGGGGGAGATGGGGAGATGGAAGAGGACCAGGGAAAAGAGGAGGACCTGTCGCAGTAGGCGAGGCTCGGCGGGTCCGCCATATTCTCTCGGCCACCATTCCCAAACCTATAAAAGAGACACAGCTGATGGAGTCAGAGGATTGTGCTTACAAAAATACACCACTCAGTACCCCCTGTTCATGCAATGTCGATAATCATCTACTCATTTCTTCCACTTCTAGGGATCAACCTAAATCGGACATCTTTATTAATGGAATTAGGCTAACTACGCTCTGGGACACTGGGGCTACATGTTCGTATATAAGCCCTAGAGCAGCGGCGAAGATAGGTGTAGGAAGGAGACGATATCAGGTGAGCGTACCCGTTCACATGTTTGATGGCTCGGTTAGTGTCGCTGGACCTATCACCGAGTTTGTCGAAGTTGGTTTTAGTTTGACGAAGGGCGCCAAAGTGCGATCTGTTCGTCTAGATGTAACAACACTCTGCGATGCAGATGTTGTAATAGGGTGGGATTGGATGAGGAAGGAAGGGGTTGTTCTAGATGGAAGAGACAACTCGATGAAGTTCCCCATCCCAACCCCACCGAGTGCGGCGAAGTTAGCGGCCATAGGGCTGCCAACTCCGACGGATGCGATAGATCTCCGAGACAAAGATGACCAGGATGAACTGAGTCCGGAGGAACAGGGGGAATTGTATCAGGTGGTTCCTGAACAATATCATCCGTTCATTGATGTGTTTAACCCGAGGAAGGGAGGTGAAGAACTACCTCCCTCAAGGGAGTATGATCTGGAATTTGAGCTTAAGGAGGGGGCGAACCTGAAGGTTGCTCCACTCTACTCACTCAGAGAAGATCAGAGAAGTGCGCTGAGAGACATCCTAGATCGCGAAATATCGGCCGGAAGAATCCGACCCAGTAATTCGCCCTACGGATCACCGATGTTCTTGGTACCGAAGAAAGCAAAAGGTCAATGGCGAATGGTCATTGACTACCAAAAGTTAAACGAAGCAACGATACCCGACGCCTATCCACTACCTCTAATTGGCCAGATAGCCAAAGAGCTGGGAAAAGCGAGGTACTTCAGCAAGTTGGACCTGATTGGAGCGTATCAACTCTTGCGAGTAAAGGAAGGACACAAACACCTGACAGTGTTCAGGACTCAGTACGGTATGTTCGCGTCTCTTGTTGTCCGAGATGGTCTGCGAAATGCTCCTGCTGTATTCCAGCATTTTCTGAATGAAAGTTTCCGAGAACTATTGGGGAAGGGAGTAGTTGTCTACATAGATGATATACTCATCTATGGTCAAACATTGGAAGAATTGAGAGGAACTACGGCGAAGGTGTTCAAAGTTCTTCGAAGATCAAATTTGTTCGTCAAAGCTAGTAAGTGCGAGTTTGAAAGAGATTCAGTAGTTTTCCAGGGCTTTGTGGTCTCGCGGGAGGGAGTCTCTAGTAATCCAGAGTACATCGACGCTGTTGTATCTTTTCCCCGTCCCAAGAACCTAAGAGAGAGCAGAGGATTTATGGGAGTCGTTAGTTATTATCGGCGCTTCGTCCCCAACTTCTCCAGGATTGCTAAACCGATCAATGATCTCACAAGAAAAGATGTACCGTTTGTCTGGGGTATGGAGCAGGAAAGAGCTTTTAAAGAGTTGAAGGATAGAATGTGTAGGGCCCCGGTATTGGCTCACTTTGATCCTTCGTTGAAGACATTACTACAGACAGATGCATCGTTCTTCGGGTGGGGCTTCATAATATCGCAGGTAAACGAGTTAGGACAAGAACATCCGGTAGCGATCGAGTCAGGAGCGTTTCAAGCGGCGCAGTTAAACTATACGCTAGCTATCGTTGAGGCTTTTAGAAGAAGGAGGCACTTACTATTACAGGTAGAGACTACAGTTCTCACGGACCACTTGAACTTGACATACTGGATGGAACCGAAGCAGTTAAGCCCGAGGCAGGGCAGGTGGGTCGAAGAGCTTTCTAACTTTAGGTTTAAAATGGTGTATCGACCTGGGAAACAAGCTACACTGCCGGATGGACTATCGAGAAGAGCAGACTACCACTCTGGAAAAGGAAGTACTATGGTGCAGGAGAGCAATCTTATTCAAGGGTTGCCGAAGTTCGACGAACTCGACGGCACTAGCTCTGGGTTACAACACCTACTTCGTGCTTTGCAAGGGACAAAGGAAGTAAGAGAGAATGACCTTATTGATCCCATGGATCTGATTGTTGGGGTACAGGAAGATGGAGAAGTGGAGGAGGTTAGAAAAGAGCTATTAGGAGTCATTTGCGCTGAGTGTTCCCATCCAACGTGTCACGATGACGTACAGGAACCAGGATCAATCACCGAACTACGCCGTAGTTCGCGATCCCCTCTAATACTTCGGGGAGGATGGAACTCAAGGGGTTTCCTCACGTTCGACGATCGCACTTATGTGCCGAACTACGCCGAGGCTCGGCTAAAGATCATGAAGATGCGACACGATTCGGCCCTAGCTGGTCACCCAGGCTCAGCGAAGACCCTCGAGCTTGTCCTGAGGGATTACGTTTGGGTTGGAGTAAGGAAGGATGTCGAAGATTATATCGCTGGCTGTGCGGTATGCCAGAGAGCAAAGACTAACAGACAGAAACCCCATGGAGAGCTCAAACCATTGCAAGTGGCTATTAAACCCTGGTCAAGCATCTCGATGGATTTCATCGAAGAGCTTCCGAATTCCCATGGATATAATTCCATCCTGGTAGTGGTGGACCGATTGACCAAATGGGGCATTTTTATCCCAACCACGACGAAGTTAACCGCAGCTGGACTATCTGAGCTGATAATGGACTATGTGGTGGCCCAGCATGGGTTACCAGAGAGTATAGTATCGGACAGAGGATCGAAGTTTACTTCGAAGTTTTGGAAGAACTTGACCGATAGTCTCGGCATAAGACTACATCTTTCTACTGCGTATCATCCACAGACTGATGGACAGACCGAACGAACCAACCAGTCCCTCGAATTATACCTTCGAATCTTCACTTCCTACCAGCAGAACGACTGGTCGAAGCTGCTTGCTCGAGCTAGCTTTGCTTACAACAACACCCATCATTCAGCGATAAACAAGACCCCATTCTATGCGAACTACGGGTACCACCCTCGGTGGGCTGAAGAGATTAAGGCCAGTGAGGTCGAGGTACCTGCTGCTACAGTGGTGGTAAAAGACCTAACCGAAATACATAAAGAATGTATTGAGGGAATTGAGAGAGCTAACGAGAAGTACGCCGAAGGATACAATAGGAAACACCGGACTACGCCGAACTTCGTGGAAGGTGACCTAGTAATGCTGTCGTTAGAGAACATCAAGACTAAAAGACCAATGAAGAAGTTAGATGTGAAGCAAGGTGGGCCGTACAAGGTAGTACGGCAGGTAGGTTCTCATGCTTGTAAATTGGAATTACCAGGAACGATGGCAGGTATCCATGATGTATTCCATGTTTCATTGCTTCGTCCCTATCATCCTCCAGTATTCCCTGGTCAGCAAGCTGAACCACCTGGCCCAGTAGAAGTAGATAACGTAGGAGAATCGTGGGAAGTAAAGGACATTGTGGACTCTAGAGTAAATAAAAGATCAGGAAAGTTAGAGTACTTAGTAGAATGGTTAGGTTACGAAGGAACAGACGATTCGGTATCATGGGAACCAGTAGAGAACGTCGACGGAGCTGATGACATATTGGCGAAGTTCCACGAACTTCACCCTACTAAGCCGAAGGAAGGGCGACTGCGGAGGGCTAGGAGGTAGAACGTACTGCATACAACATAGGATTACAGCTACGTACCGCTCACTTGCCCTTACCCTTACCCTTTCCTTTTCCTTTCTCCTTAGCGCTACTCGGCCCCGCGAGATTGGTGTGGAGAGTACCGATGGCCGAAGGTAGATCGAGACTGTCAGGGGGGAAAACAGTCGAGAGGGAAGCATTCCATGCCCGGTTCATAGCCCCAAAGAAATCACCAAAGTCCTGGACATCCCGAGCAGCTTGCATGCTCGGAGTCCTCCACAGGGAACGTATGGTCCTAAGACACTCGGACGGAAGACTAAGGAGATCGAGAGCAGTCTGAGCAGAAGCAGGGACTCGAGAACTACTCCGGGGGCCTAACCAGCCGATGGACGGTGGTGGCTCGTATGCCATAGGAGTAACGAGGAAGGGGGTGTCGTAAAGTCTTCGGCGAACATCGGCTATCTCAGTAAGCCTTCGGCGAGAGACGTCCGCTAACCTCGTCCTTGCTTCCTCGTTCAGATTCCCACCGTTGACTACATCTACTAACGCCGCAGTAAGGTTATTCAAGGCGTTGGCTTGACGAGTGGAGAAGTCGAGCAAGAGAGATGTATCACGCCGAGCGACGTCAAGCTGAGTGGTGAGGCCGAGAACGAGAGAACGATACGTAGCAAATTCTTTCTCGTCCTCCGGGATACGAGGGTCCAGGGAGATACGAGGGTGGACGAAGGACAACTGAGGAACAGAGGGCCCAGCACGCTGAGTAGCTTCATCTTCCACATCACCAGCTTCAAAGACGACCTCTTTCTCCTTCCTTTTCCCTTTTGATTTCTTTAAAGAAGACTTCGGGGTCTTCTTGGCAGCGGGGGACTCGGTGACAGGGGCGGCCGCTGGGGTAGCCGGAGGAGCAGAAGGACGGCGACTTCGGGTGCTGTGGGCCGGAGGAGAAGCCACCACAGGAGAGGACGGACGAGGGGCCGAAGGACGAGAGGCCGAGGGCCGAGAGGTCGAAGGACGACGGGAGGACGAAGGAGGAGCAGCCGGGAGACGCGACGGGCCGGCCACAGGAACAAAAGGCGAGGGCGAGGGAGGCGACGAGCGGGAGGACGGCGAAGTTCGGCGAACCGACCGGAGAGACGAAGACGGTACCCGCGAACGGGGGACAGACGCTGGAGTCTGGGGAGGGGGGAGAGGAGAAGCGTCGAAGGGACGGGGCGGGATGTCCCGGGCAGAGGAAACGGGACAGAAGGAGCAGGGGCCAGACGTGCATGAAGCACAACGGAGGGCCTTGTTGTGTGGCCTGACTGCCTTGAGGCAGGGCCAGTTTGGACGATTATACGTGATAATCTCACGTCTACTAATTAGCAGGAGTAACTTCGGCGTAGTACGAATAGGTGGACTCACCGGCAACGATCACACGCTTCGTCAACACCAACCGCGATCCAACGACCAGGCTCGGACTTCATCTTCTCCCACAAGTACTCTTCTTCCCGCAGTGATCTCTTCACCCGTTTGGGCGAAGGCTCCCCTCTGGGGGAAGGGGGGGGGGCGGCGGCGGCAGCAGAGCGGGCGATGGCGGCGGCAGGGCGGGCGGCGGCAGCAGCGGCGGCAGCGGCGATGGCGTTGGCGGGGGGGAGAACCCCGGAAGAGGAAGAAGAAGAGGAAGAAGAAGAAGAGGAGAGGGAACGGCGTCGTTTCTGGCGTCGTTTCTGGCCCACAATTTGAGCAGGGGGAGGGGCAGGACCGGCTGCGAGTTAGCAATGTCTTGGAGAGCTAAAGAACAGATAAACAAGGCCAAGTTCGGCGAAGGTGTGAGAGGTTGGACGAAGAACTCACGCTCAGGACTATCTACGTTGTTGTCCTCTACACTAATCACCTCCACATCATCATCCGGGTATTCTTCTAACTCGCTTTCAGCCTCACTATCGATCCTACCCTCCCCATCATCATCATCCTCACTTTCTTCGGTGTCGGGTCGATCACTCGACTCCGAGCCCCCACTGAGCGAGTCCTGGTCGGAGGAGGACGGAGACTCACCAGGACAAAAGGCGGGCGTCCTACGGCGAGGAGTGGCGGCAGGAGGAGGCCCTCCAGGAGAACCCGTTACGGGGACGGGAGAACCAGACACGGGGGAGGGAGAACCAGCGGAGGGAGAGGCGGAGCGAGGGGGCGCGGGAGCGCCAGACGGCTCCCCCAGAGAGAGAGTGCCGAGGCCGAGGGAGGAGACTTGGCGAGACCTGTCGCCGAAAGAAACTGAACATCAGCCAAGTTCGGCGAGGTAGGGTGAGTATCGATGAAAACTCACGAGCAGATGACACCATACCACCAAAGTTCCTCATGGCGGCGAAAGGGCTGGGTGTAGGAGTAGAAGGGGCCATGACGTTAAGATATTTAAAAGAGAATAAAACTTGAGGCGATGATTCAAGGTAACAAATCTGTTTTCTAGGTAAGAGAGATAGAAAGTTTTGAAAGCAGATGGGAAAAAGAGAGAAGCTCGACGAACTGCTCAGTATTTAGTATAATCAAACCTAACCCCTCGTCGTCAACATGCAGCAAACTTCGCGTTTCATCAACAAAAGGCATCGCAGGGACGATCAAAATTCCCACGCTATAGTGTCTCATCTCAATATAAGCGAGGGTTACTTCGACAAGCAACGGTGTTGTTCGGCTGCCATTCAGGAAGCGTGTCTCACCTACAAAAGACACAGGGCTTCTTACGGCAAACCTCGACGAAGTTAGGGGAGTCTCATTGTCGGGTTTTGGAGTGAAAGGAGGCCCAACTACGAAGTGCGGCGCAAAGAGCAGAAGGGTGAAGGATGGTCATGGGGAGGGAGAGAATGGGGGTACTACGCTGCTAAGTTCTCTTGACACGACAGAGGTGTAATCGCTCACGAGGACGTTCGCGGCTAAAGAAGGGGGCGACTGTCACGAACTACGTCGCGACACCTCGATTACTCCACCAACAATGACCCTCCTTTGGCCATCAAAACCCCATCACGCCTTAACCTCTTTACTCTACACGTAACTCAGGACTTCTGACACCAAGTACGGCGAAGTTAGACGGAGTTAGGCTAAGTAGGGACAATGGGAGCAGAAGTACGGCGAAGTTAGACGGAGTTAGGCTAAGTAGGGACAATGGGAGCAGAAGTGCGGCGATGTTAGGCGGAGTTAGTCGAAGGAGGAAGAGGATGGCCGAGGGCTCGGGGAAGTTGGACTAAGTGCGTTGAAGTACGTCAAAGCGCGAGAGGGTTGGATGAACGTCTAGGAGGAGTAGATAATATTAGCTGAGAAGATCGCTGAAGTTCTTCAGCGATCCTTGATTGTTGTCAGTAGAGAAAGACAGATAGAGATAGCTATATACAATTCGAGATACATCGCCATCAGTAGAACAAAACCCCAGTTAGAGTAACTACGCCGAAGTACGCCGTAGTTACACTCCTTTCGACGTCTGCGCCCTCTCGGTTGGGTGAGACTTCAACTCAGGAGCATCAAGTTAGCCGAGGTTCGTCGACCGTCGGTCTGCCAGAAGATAGTTGTTTGACGGCCGTGACAGGGTGGAAGAGAGACCAGTTTATCTCGGTCAGTTCTTAACCTTTCAGCCCGAAAATTTTACTAGCCAATGAAGGGGAACGATATCTACATGTCCGTGTAAAAATTGGGATTGTTTTATGCATAAATCACGGAGTAATAAACCATAACAGGTCAGCAACTCTGACCAGAGAACAGTGGGGGGGGGGGAGGTCGGAAGTGATGTCCCCGCGTGCGCCTAACAACTTTGTGCTGCATGCCTAACACTGATCACGTGACTTTGTCGTGCGTGAAGAGATTTGATGTCGTGCGCGAAGTTCGGTTCGGACTTTTGCTGTCAGACTATCCATTATGCGACACTGCCTCTTGTTCTCGGAGCTTGAATCCGAACCCGATCTCGTCTCCTCCGATCTTCCTTCCCTCTCCTGTTCCCCTCGATTCCCATTCCGCTAGCATTGAAGTTGAAAGGGTGAGAAACCTCCAGATTCTTTCCCACCATATGTATGAAAGTTGAAAACAATCGATTGACCTCTCTCCCATATCTACACACACACACACACACTCTATCTCTATCCCTCTCTCTTTCTCTCTCACTCTATCTCCACACTCATTCGATATTCGGAAGGACAACTCCCCTTCTTCCCCCAGCAGCTTATCTGCCTATACAGGTTTTTCAGGCTTTACAGTGGCAAATCTTCATGAATTCCATGTCAGGAGTGTCTCCCTCTCGCTTCTCTCTCACCCTTGATGATTCTCATGATCCGTGGCCAGATTCTTGGGACGCAGATTCCCATCATTTCAAAAGAGATGGCAATCCAAACATCTTTATTTATGCACCTCCGGGTACTGCTTCCGATCCCTCAGAGGGAAGACTATCATTCCCGGAGGAAAACATTAGGACCATAGCACCGTCGGACTTACACCCTGGTCTCACGCCCGATCCTCTTGATCCTTCCATCCAGGAGACCAGCCCCGACCATATGGATGAGGCTGAGGATGAGGATATGGGTGAGGCTGAGGATGAGATTGAGGACAAGGATGGGATTGTAATTGAGGATAAGGCTGAGAATGAGGATGAGGATGAGTATCCATTGGTGTTACCAGTCTACTTCGCCTGGGTAACTTGACAGTCGCAGATGCTACAAACCTTTCACTGCCCCTTGGCACCTCTGCCACACATCGCTTACCACTGGGTGCAATCTATAAACCTAAACAACTCACAAAACTCACTCATGGAGAAGATAAGGTATCAGCGTTCATAATTGCTCAAGGAAAACTCCAAACACATCCGACCGTCTGGTACAGGTTCTTGGAATCTGTCTCCGAGGTGATTACAAACTGGTACATGCTCCACAGGAAGAAAGGAACCAACCCACGGAAAGGAAAAACAAACATGGGACAGATCTTACAAAAGATATTTTGGAGGACAATTTGTGATGTCTGTACCTCACCAGAGAAAAAGCGCGGACTCTTGGAGGACCCCAATACTCATCTCTACCGGTATGATAGTACTGAACAGCACTACAACTGGCTTTTACCTGCCCTTCGTCCCGATTCGGTTCGTAGTGCTCTTGATGATGCACTCAAGTCGAGGGAGCTAGACATGACGCTATGGAAAGTTGATGATTCAGGTGGATCAAAGCAACGTGGACGTCCATCATGAACAGTGTCTCGTGGTGGGATAGACTTTCTACTAGTGTAACAGGCCGCCGACCAACCAGTTCAAACTCGCCAATGAGACTTAAGCCCTGCCAGCGTTCTTCTACTGGGCATATTCGGACCCGTTCACAAACTAAGTCTACTGTTGATCACAGGGACATGCTCACAAATACCTAGATATGGGTACCTACATATATGTACCTCAAAGCTGTATTTACACTCCAATGCATCTTGCCTATTCATCTTCTCACTCTCATCACGGGTGAAATTACCTTCACCTTTTGTCCTTATCTGATATTTCGGAATCACTTGACAGTCTCCTTATTTTGATCATATTTCACTCTTCTACATCATCTCTTTCGTCATTTTGACTCCATTGATGTGGTGTCAATTCAATTTGTGATAACTATGAGACACAGTCCATTTTTGTAGATGTATTTCTTCTTTACTTAGCAGTATCTCCTGTCACTGAAGCTGATCAAATTCCTAGGGTGTTTGGGACAATCTTATCTCTTGAATCTTTGACATCACTTGGTTTGTTCCCTACATTGCCCTACACCCATAACTGATAGGTGCAGAATATTGTCACGAGACATACTGACCAGCATATGCACGATATAACAGTGCCCAACGGAACAGTGATCTTAACCACTGCGACGAAAAGGCCTATTAATCGGCGGTTAACTCTACCGCCGATCGCTGGTTAAATACCCTTCCCAGACTTTCGCTCGACTTGTCACACACTTTGTGACAAATATCTGCAACATCTGGGCCCTAATGATTTGCCTCAACGAAACGGGCACGGTTTCCTTCTGGCTATGATTGTAGGGTTCTAGGCTTGATAGCACCTCTAGACGGCTTTTGATGGGGAGTGAAGACTATATCAGGATCTATACAGATATCAATTCCTATCAAGGGGGCATATAGGGAAGAAAGTCAAAAGCTCTCTCCTCAAAGCACCAGACATGCAGTGGACCATATTGATGATGTGACAACGGAGAACTGTCACGAGTTGTCAAGACATCCAGGTTAAGCTAGGTTAAGGAAGCAAAGTTAAGGAAGATGACGGGTACATAAATAGTAATTGGTGATTGTAGACATCACCGGTTGACCACCCTTTTTGTTCAGTGGGAACAGATGGTACTGTCATACGGCCGGACACTGGGTAGTCAGTGGTTTGTGACAAGAACGTCAAGATTAACTGTCACATGAGGTCCTAACAGAAGTCTACTAGCATTTCCATCAGATCCACTCTGGATGGTTTGACTAGGGCAAAGTGACTGATGGTCAGTTGAGTTTTGACAGCCATGACAAACCACCATTGTGGGGGTTCCAGTAGGTCATATGTATCATCAGGTCAATCTGTGGACCGTTGTGAACCGTGTTGAACCGGTACATAGATTTTTGAGCACAAGTTGTGTAGTACATACGGCATGTACACGGAGCGGAGATCACACACGACCTTATGTGATCCGCTTACAAGGACTGAGATTGTGCGCCAAGTTGTAGTTCTCTTGATAAGCTGAGCAAGAAGCATATTGAATGCCGTCCCGCTACGTTGTGGACATGTTGAGGACACGGCCGGAGACGTGCACCTCCGGAGCTGCATGGTTCAAAACCCCCCTCTTGGACCTGGCCAGAGAACCATGCAGCTCCAGAGGGGTCCAGACACGGCCAGAGCATTTTCGCTCTTATCATCCCCAAGCTCTCCACATACATGAATCACAGTACAGATATCCTGTGGTACCATCTCCTGGACTCTTGAAGTCATGGTGGTCTGGCCCCACAACTTGAAATCTACAAACACTGCAACAATTACCTATGATACATCACCATTGGAATCCCCCCTGGTTCAAGATATTGGCTGACCTTCTTGCCAAATACAGCATGTGATGTTGAACAGCACTGTAGTGGTTACCTCTTAGACTTGTCTTAATAGAGCATCTGCCCTTTGGAGCTACCAACACTGTCTTGTATGGCGTGGAGGATCTGTTATTGATGTTTCTCTGAATGGGAATGGCTAAAGGGAGTGTTCCGCTCCGGAGTGGTACATCTCTGGCCGGGAACGATCAGGTCCGTGCAGCTCCGGAGGTGCATGTCTCCGGCTGTGTCCCTAACAGACAGACTGATTGCGCACGGTCTTCACACCCTAATTGGGGGGCTTCTACCATTGATGACACCTCTAGAGAGCTCTTCACGAGTATTGATGAGTACAGTAAGAGTTGAACATGACCTACTTGATAGTAAGGCGCCATGTGGAGAAAGAGGTTCAAAGCCTTCTTCCTCTTAGAAGCATCAGATGTGTAGCGGACCATATCAACGAAACAACTGAGCCAGTCCACAACTGTCAGGATCACGAGTAGGACGGGATCCTCAGAGTCGTACTCCTATTCAATCGTTCCTATCTCCACCTTGCTCTTTGCTCTTCCCCTTACAGGCTTCCCCCGTTCTCTTTTGTTCCTTAGTCGCTAATTCTACACCCCATGATACTTGTCCTTCGAGGCCCCCTTTGCGCACAAAGTCAGATCTCTTCGTGCACAAAGTCACGTGACACTGCCACAAACATGTGGCGTTATCAGTAGTAAATAAAGACACGTGTGACACTGCACGGACACTATGCAACTTCTTTCCACTTGGTTCATTCAACCCGTCCTCTATACCAAGCATAAAACCTCTCCTACAGCTCCAACAACTGCAAACAAGAGCTTCTAAACATCACCATCGTTCTCAGCCTCCCCAAATACCCCTATCTACACTGTTTACACCACTAAAAACTGCCTCCTGACCAAATCGTACGTATCTCCCTTCTCTGCTTCTCCTCGTGGCCTGGGCTAATGTGTTTAGTCCATTTCTCCTCATATTCCACCCTTTACAATGTCTGCTTCTCAGCCCATCGAGATCTCAGACTCCTCAAGTGAAGATAGCTTCAATTATGAACTTCCCCCGTCTCTCCCCCCTCTCAAATTCGAGCGTAGCCCCAGCGAGGTTTTGGTCCCCGAAACTCAGCCATCTTCACCTGTTCCGCTGTCTCCTACCCCTCTACGCGAACTCAGTATACCAAACTCATCTCCTGAACAGTCAGATGACTTCTTTAATCTTCCTTCTGGTCCCGGAACCCCTCACAGCCATACTCAGGACACTGAAACCGAAGATCAACTGCTACCACTTGAAGAAGATGAATTTGGTCCTCATGAACGTCTCCCCAATTTGGTTCATTCCCCTTTGCGAATTTCTCCTCAGCCATCGATCAATGTCGCCCGCGAGAAGCTCTCTGTCATAGCCAAGGACAAGGGTTTTGCTCTGGTTACCGGCTCAAGCAATCCACCAGCTCAATATATGACTCTGCGATGTATCTGCAGTGGACAGTACAGGACAGGTCGGCAGGTTCGATATGAGCAAGTTCGACAGCGAAAACGTCATACTCAGCGACAAGACTGTCCTTTTCAATTAAAACTCTCCAGAGTTCACGAAAAAGACGCCCTCGCCGATGGATATCGTCCGGTACTGCTCACCACCGTATGTAATGAACATAATCACCCGCCAATAAAAAACATGCTACTCTCACACCTTCGAAAGGCCTCACGAACCCCGGCTATCAGTAAATTTCTCAAAGAATACATCGATAAAGGCTTTACCCCCCACCAAATCCTTGAAATACTTCAAAATCACCCCGATCAACCTCTCCTGACAGCTGCAGATGTGTCAAACTTCAAGTGGAGGTATGAGAAAACTCGACAGCAAGGACGTTCAGCAACAGAGAGCTTGTTTTTACGACTTGAAGAAGAGAAACGCCTCTTTAAAGGCCTAATAAACAATCACAACGAAACCCGGGGCCTTATCTACACCACTCACACTGCGAGAGCTCTGTTACACCGGTACCCAACCGTTCTCATGATGGATTGTACGTATAACACCAATCGATACAGTTATCCAATGCTACACATCACTGGTATGACGGCTACCAATAAAACATTTACGGCAGCAATTGCTTTTCTCAACCGAGAGACTACAGATTGGTATAATATCGCCCTTAAAGGATTTCTCGATCTAATGGGCCCTCTACCTCATCGAATACAGGTGGTAGTGACCGACAGAGAAAGAGCATTAGCTAAAGCACTGAAAAACACCTCCCAAATGCTGTTCAGCAGTTCTGTACCTGGCACCTGCGAGAAAACATCAAACACGCCTGTGATAAGTCTCAATGTTTTAAAGACGAAGAAGATCCTGTGGGAGAGAGGTCAAGATTCGGAGACATGTGGATGAGAGAAGTGGTTGCAGCGAAAAATGATTTCAAGCTTAACCAGGGGATGGAGAAGATTCGACTCGAATTTTCAAAACCGCCTCATAAACCAGCAATTCGATACATAGAAAGACTACTTGAAAGTAAAGAGAAATGGGCTCATGCTTTTACCAATCAGAATCGCAATTTAATGCAGCATACAACATCACGAAATGAAGGGGAACATCGTTCTTAAAGACACACACGGGAACACTTTGGCATGTCATTCATAAGGTAGATGGTTTTTTAGAAAGACAGTGGGCCAATATTACATTGGAAAATGGTCAGGAAAGGGTACGAGCTCCACTGGGTGATCGTGTACTCAGTGTCATTCGTTGAGATATCTCAAGATTCGCCGCCAATGAACTTGAACATCAGATACAAATTGCCAGTAAACTTCTCGAAGCTCAAAACAGCAATAATGAATGTTCAGGAAAGTTCTTCGCATCTACAGGACTGCCCTGTGCTCATAAAATCGTACCTATCCTCAGAGAAGACGGTGTCCTGACAATTGAACAGATACATCATCATTGGAGACTACTGCCAAACAACGGGTTCGAAAAACTTCTTGAAGACACCAATAATCGAGCTCAGCAAACTTCTCTGCAGGCTACCGGGGTTCAACGACTCTCTGACGAATTTCAAGCCAACGATAATGCAGATAGGTACATCCTGGACCCCCCGCTGAACCTTGGTTTACGAGCTCGTCGTGCTCTTCGTATCTCTGCTTCTCAGGCTTTGGCCTCTCAAGGAATCACTGTTGTTCGGCCTACACCAATGTTTACCCCTTCTACACTGTCTCCTTTGATCCCTCCTGCCTTGCAACGTCTCCCGAGGCCTGCGGCCTCGAATACTGCTCCCCCTCGAGCCAGCAGTGGAAGAATTCTGTCGCAATCGGAGCAATCTGCTCCCTACCGACCACCACCACCTAAATGTAGTCTCTGTGGTATGAAACATGCGGGTACATGGATGTGTGCTGCTAAGAAAGCAGTAGCAGCAAGACAACAGGAGTTATTAGCTCGAATTCAAGTCACAGGACAGAATAATGCAGAAAGGATGGTGGAGAGGACTTCTGTGATGATGACACAGCCTGTGATAGCAAGAACAGCCTCTGTGACGGCGAGGACGGCCTCAGAGACGATGGGCACAGGGCTACAGGTACGCACTTCATTGAAATCTGTCCTACCACTTCTGCTGGTTGATTTATGAAAGTTCCCGGCTGATTTATGCAGATAATACCTCAATATCATCATCATCCCTTCCACCCTTCTCCCCAGTTGCTCCCAGGGGTCCCTGGGCCATCTAATTGGTACCAGAGGCCACCTATGTACCCTCCTGTGTCGAATTATTCGAATTTTCCACCTACTTTTTATCCACCTGTGTACCCGCCACCCTATGCTCAAGAAGGCCCTGGAAATGGCCCAAACTTCGCAGAAAGGAGTGTCCTAGAGGCCAGGCACGGTGGTATGAGACAGGAATTCCCCCCTCGCGAGTATAGGCCAGGAGAACAGGATTTTACAGGTGGACAAAGGGGGTGAAGAGGAGATCATGTATCTCGGTCAGTACTTGTCTTTTTGATGTAAACTCTTCATGAGCTGATAGAGACAGATCAGCTCTATAGATCTACATTGTTTTCAGGAGAAATGCATTATTGATATCTGTGGAGAGAATTTCATAGCAAAGTTCATTACTTTGATGTGTGTGCAGAGAGGTGGAAGGATGGTCCGTGCAGTGTCACAGGTGTCTTTATTTACTACTAATAACGCCATGTGTTTGTGGCAGTGTCACGTGACTTTGTGCACGAAGAGATCTGACTTTGTGCGCAAAGGGGGCCTCTTGTCCTTCATCTCGGGGTCCCTCATCTATGTCCCTCTTCCTTCGCTCTTCTACCTCATACTATTCTCCGTCTTTACTCCATAGCTTTTGGTATTACTCCATTCCCCTTTCCCTATATAGAAACCGCCCCATTTTGTAGATGTCTTGTCCAATGCATTTTCTCGTCAATTACTATAACTTTTCCCACTCAATCTCATTGAATAAAGAGTCTCTTTGATCTTCTAGTCTCTTTGATCTTCTATTCTACATCACTAGACAACATACTACATCACTAGGTCTGTTCCCTATGAGGCCCTTTATAGCTCATAGACGCAGACTATCTTCAACGTCCGGTCCTGACAACAACCGAGGTAGTCTGGATCAACTGCGGCAAGAGGTCATGAGGAACATCTACCAGCATGTTCATCAGTCCCATCACGGGTGGCTCAACTGGTCGAAGTAACAGGCATCTAGTCAGGGTTTCACAACCATAATTCACCCCTGAATGGAAAATGGTCATGAGGGGTTTCTGTTGGTCATTAACCAAAAGCCGCTCACGTAGCAACACCCGGACAATCCGCCATCCTGTACACGCACACCCCTGTACAACGGCTAGAAGCTGAGTACACAGTTTCCCACTTTCTTGTCATCCTTTCAGCAGCTCTTGACTTGATGTGAAAAAGTGTCCCCAGAAATTGAGACTCAACAATCTCAGGTTTCTTCCTTACCTTCTTCTTGCATCTACCTCTCCTCCAATTGTGCTCACTTGACATCAGGCCGACATGGAGCTTGATACTGGTCCATTCAAGCACGTTCCCTGGCTGGAAGAATGCTTCCTAGTCCAAGCTGTTAGTCTAAGTGATTCATACAAGTTCATACCCCGACCCTCCTCACCCTGGAGCTCAAAGACAGAATCAATTGATCCAGCTCGCATCCGTCCTCTGAGTTCGACGCCTTCAAGCTCAAACTCATCTAGCAACTCCAAGTCTCACAATGTTCCAAAGGGTCAAAAACTCCCAAAGAGGCGTGAAGCTGATACCTCACACCTCCACATTCCCTTAGTCAGTTGGGATGAAGGCCCTTTGACCACGTCCGCTTTTGCTTCCAGGGCCCACAGTACTGGAAGCACCTTAGAGGCCCCGCGTCTCACAGTGGACTCTAGCAATTTGTTTCTTTGGCCAAATCAGAAGGTTTTTCATGGTCTTCTCATAGCGGGTCAGGACAGCATACAACAGTGGCTTGATACTCATACGAATATCGAAGTTCTTGACAGATCATCTAAGTATACTTTACGCAAGAATGTTGCTACCCTTTTGGCTGAAGCCTTCTGGGAAGACTGTACACAAATGTGTCAGGCTGAGGAGGTCAAGAGGTTATGTCTTTCCCAGACCGCTAAAGAGTTGTTCCAACATACAGGGAGTTTTGAGTATGATCTCACCCTTCAGAAGTCATGGGCAGAGCACGTTCTCGACGCTGTTTGGGCATATGACTGTTAATAAAGGGCGGATACCCACCATGAGACAGCGCAAATGTGGGGATGATACCTGGGGGCCAAGTTGAACTCTGGAATCTGGAAGATTGTGGGGGGTGGGGGTGAGAGGTACCCTTCCGTCCGCTGAGTGGGAGAGAAGCACACCTCTGAATATACTCCTTCTAACCTTGGTATGATGCCAGGCACTTCCGGAGATGAAAACAGAATGGACGTGTGAAAGACTGATAGCATACGTTCGGTGACTCAATATGTATACCTCTAGCAATCTCTCCTGGTTACTCTTTGTTGCTATGGTCATAGCTAAGAATAACAGCGCACGGCTATCTAGCAATCAGCTTTTACAGGACGACAAAAATGGCGCCCTTTCTTCATGGACAGCTTACATGTATCTCACTGCAGGCCAGCTAAAATTCAGCAATCAGAACCAGGAGGCCTTTTGGTTTCAGTGTAGATCCTCAGAGTAATCTGGCTACATTGATAGCCATGTGCAGGCTGCTTGCCGACACAGAGGTGGATAATAGCAAGGGACTGAGAAGTGTCGAGTGAAATTGAAAGGCAGGAAGGACTATACTCTGCATCCACGCCCTGGTACAAACACTTATGGGTGAGGTTATTGTATGGCAGGTCAGATAGGCATGAGCGCATACATCTCTTCTTTCTGGCAACATCCCAGGAAGTGCTTGCAGGACATCATGAACATGCGCACGGAACACTCTCACCAAGTCAGCACAATTCGCGTGACATCATCCTTTCCCATCAAACGTGGTTCCTTTGGACATCATTTTGCCATCAACGATCCCGCTCTCATGAACTTCACCACCCACGAGGGTATTAGGAGGCTAACTTTGTCTTGACAAAGTTAGTCATGTACGAAGTTAGGAGGATATGAAGTTAGGGAGATACAAAGTTAGGGAGATACAAAGTTAGGGAGATACAAAGTTAGGGAGATACAAAGTTAGGGAGATACAAAGTTAGGGAGATACACAGTCAGGGAGATACGAAGTCAGGGAGATACGAAGTTAGGGAGGCACAAACTTTGTCAGTGTCACAAACGATGGTTCTTCTTCTCTACTGACCAACGGTCGACAGACCTCGGCTAACTATGTCGTCTTGGGGTGTCGATGTCTCACTGAGACAGGGTACTCGTCAGGGAACTACGGCTAACTACGCCGTAGTGATGTGTCGAGTGGTAAACAATAAGGTGGTCGTCGATGAACTGCGGCTAACTTTGCCGTGGTACGTCGAACTGCTGAGTGGTAGCTCTCCCTAACTTGAAGGTTGTAGCTTGTCACAAACCATATCGTAACATCCCCTGACTACCACAACCATCGACCCTCCGTTCATCATGGCCAAACCCCTATTACCCATCAACCACCATAACCCGAACCACTGAGGCCGACTACGGCGAAGTTACGGGAAACTAGGGGTTATTAGTAATCCCGTCCGGCGGAGAACTACGACGAAGTTAGGAGAAGGATACCGAGGGATTCAGAGCAGAGTGGAGAAAGTCAGACGAAGTGCGGCGAAGTTAGGACATCGGGGATATGGCAAGGTACGGCGAAGTTGAGTGAAGAGGACTGAGCGCGAGGCTATGCAGGAGTTGAGGGACGTTCTATGAGAAGAGAGGAGAAGTATAGATAGCTTACAGATCGCTGAACTGCTTCAGCGATCCTTGATTGTTGTCAGTAGCGAGAGATATAATCAGTAGCTACCACCTTCAAGTTAAGGAGAGCTACCACTCAGCAGTTCGACACAGCACGGCAAAATTAGCCGTAGTTCATCGACAATCATCTTATCGTTTACCACTCGACGTACCACCACGGCGTAGTTAGCCGTAGTTTCCCAACGAATACCCTGTCTCAGCAAGACATCAGCGCCCTAGTACAACAAAGTTAGCCGAGGTTTGTCGACCGTCGGTCATTAGAGAGAGAAGAACCAACGTTTGTGACAGTATCAAGGATCACTCTTACCGACGACCCGTACAAACCTCGGAGAAGTTCAAAGTTATATGCACCCGGAAAGAAGAGTAACAAGAAGTACGAGTAGACCAGGAGAAACGGTAGAAGAGACGGAGAGGAGGATGTTGGAGGAATTAAGACAAAGCTTGGGACCATTGCCTGGTGCAATTGATACCCCCAAAGGATTGACGCAAGGAGATGAGTTCTATCCTCCTCTACCCCTTGAACCACCACCTCAGCCGACCGGGCTATCAGAACCACCAACCGTGAGGATGGGTTCAGAAGGGTCAGGACAGACTCCATGACCAAGGGAGAGGAACACGGAAGGTAGACTAAGTCCGGCGGGGAGTGAGGGTGTGGGAAGAACAGAAGGAGAAGTTGGGACTCAGAAGATGATGCTAGCAATGATGAACATGATGATGGAAATGAATAGGGATATGATAGCGGAAAGAAAGTGCTGAGAGGAACAGGAGAAGAAGAAGGAGCAGGAGACGGTTGGGGGAATAGTTGAGGGGATCTCTGAAGGGGTGCGATTCGCCTTGGGGAGGCAAGCTTCGGCGACCCCAGGGGTAGCTGAGATGAGTGGAGGGATAAAACTTCCTCTCCCAGACCTTTGGAGAGGCGAGAGGTCAAAGCTCACTGCTTTCATCTCAGAATGTGAAGTACACTTCGAAATCAACGCTTGCAAGTTCCCCACTGATCGAGTAAAAAAAATTTTCATGATCTCCCATCTACGTGAAACTCCTCTTCTTGCCCTTCAGCCGGACTTGCCTAAAGACGACCCTCCCGAACATCTTCTAGACTATAAGAAGTTCATCCAATACCTCAAGACCAACTTCGGAGACCCTGGCGAGGAGGGAACCGCTGCAAGAGGGATAAACGAGCTACGACAGAATGGGTCGGCTTCGGCGTACTTTGCCGCCTTTCAACGATATGTAACGGTGTTAGGATGGGGTGATGATGGGAACCTCGTGGACTGAGCAAAGAATGGACTAAAAAGTCACTTGCTGGATGAAATCGCTCGCCATGGAAAGGTTTTTAACACCGTATGAGAGTTGATCAAGTTCGTGGTCCCCACGGACAACCGCTTACACCAACGAAGGGTGGAGAAAGAGAATGAGAAGAAGAGAAAGGAACCAAAGGAGCAGTGGGAGAAGAGGGAGGAACCGAGTAGGGGAGAGGGGAAGAAGGTAGAGGAGAAAGGGCAATCTACGGCAAAGTTCGTGGTCCCTCAACCAAGAAACACGGACGGGGGAAAGACAATACCAACAAACGTGGACGAGCTGAACCGTCGTTGGCCGAGACCCAGTGCGGAGGAAGTGTTGAAACGTAGGGAAGAAGGGAAGTGTACCGGGTGTGGAGAGAAGGGACATTACAACCGGGACTGTCCTGTGATGGCCGCAAAGGTAAAAGTAGGGATCATTCCCGCGCAACCTCTTGGACAGTATGCTGGAGGAGAAGGGAGATTTCGCACGGGGGGGGGGGGGGGGGGGGGGGGGAAAACT
>NW_006711225.1:513599-536142 GCF_000271645.1 Tremella mesenterica DSM 1558
TCTCGTTAGTCTCTCCTCATCCCAACATGAGTCAAACTGACATTGAGGAACAAATCAGATGGGATTTGATCTCCCCATTGACCCATATTTCTTCACCTCTTCAAGCTCTTGAGTCGATAACGATATCATAGCTTTTCCATTGTCTCTCAGCGGGATTCTTGACTGGTTTCTCAGTATTCTTCAAACTGTCATTTTCTGCTTGAACATCTTCTTTCGCTTCTGCGCTTGAACTTCTTCTCAGATGTAGCTTGTCTAAAAGTTTTGACATTCCACATGAATCTGTTTTCTCGGTGGAAGAATCTTTGTCTGTTGAAGTGTTCGAATGATGATCATGATGATACTCCCCATCAAGCTCCCCAAACCAACACATCAGAAACAAAAGCAGAAGCTGGGGGGGAGGTGGGGAACACTATCCCTCTGGGGGACAGGAGGAAGATCAATGCAATTGGAGGGGAGGAAGCGAGCATTGAAGAGCAGGGGATGGACGAGGAGGAAAAAGATGGGGACCCGTCGCGATAGGCGAGACTCGGCGGGTCCGCACTCATATTCTCTCAGCCACTGTTCCTATCCCCAGAAAAAGGAAAGAGCTGATGAGACGAGGTAAATGTGCATATAAACCAATAAACACCACTCCAAAATGTATAAACGATTGTCATGCCCTAATCCCTTCCAGCTGTAAAAATCAACGCAAGTCTAATGTGTATATCGAAGGCATCGAACTAACAGCTTTGTGGGACACTGGAGCAACCTGTTCATATATCAGTCCCAAAGCAGCTAAGAGGATTAGGAAGGAGAAGCGAAAATACCCCGTGAGTGTACCAGTTCACATGTTTGACGGCTCGGTTAGTGTGGCTGGACCCATTGGGGAGTTTGTCGAAGTGAGTCTGGGTGTCGAGAAGTTAGGCGAAGTTCGCCCAATAAAGATGGATGTTACCACCCTTTGTGACGCAGACGTCGTGATAGGGTGGGAATGGATGAGGGAAGAGAGAGTAATTTTGAATGGGGGAGTGAACACTATATCCTTCCCTATTCCCCAGACGAACGAGGGGGAAAACATGATGTCCTTTCCCCCACCCCAGCCGAATGAAGGGGAAGAGTTGGCCTCTCCCCTTCCACAGACGAGAGATGCCGCGAGCCTGGCAGCCATTGGGCTCAGGACTCGAACCGATGAGACAGACCTCCGCGGCGAAGATGAGCTCGAAGAGCTGAGCCCGGAGGAACAAGAGGAGTTGTTCCAGGTAGTCCCTGAACAATACCACCAGTTCATTAATGTTTTCAACCCGAGGAAAGGAGGAGAGACTCTCCCCCCTTTGAGGTCCTACGATCTGAAGTTTGAGCTTAAGGAGGGGGCGAACCTGAAGGTTGCCTCCCTCTATGCTCAAGGCGAAGATCAGAGACGCGCGCTGAGAGACATACTAGATCGCGAAACCGCCGCCGGCCGAATTCGAGCAAGTAATTCGCCATACGGCTCACCGATGTTTATGATACCGAAGAAAGCCGAAGGCCAATGGCGAATGGTCATTGACTATCGAAAGCTAAACGAGGCGACTATACCAGATGCATGCCCTCTACCATTATTAGGACAGATCACCAAAGAACTTGGAAAAGCAAGGTACTTCAGCAAGCTGGACCTGATTGGAGCGTACCAGTTATTGAGAGTGACGGAAGGACATGAACACCTGACTGCGTTTAGGACACAGTATGGTATGTTCGAGTTTCTTGTTGTTCGTGACGGACTACGAAACGCCCCTGCTGTTTTCCAACACTTCCTGAACGAGGTGTTTAGAGAACTGCTAGGGAATGGAGTCGTGGTCTACATTGACGATATTCTCATCTATGGGAATACATTGGAGGAATTACGAGGAACTACGATGAAGGTCTTCGAGGTACTGCGAAAGGCAAGCCTGTATGTAAAAGCTAGTAAGTGCGAGTTTGAGAGAGATTCAGTGGTGTTCCTGGGGTTTGTGGTATCTTCTCGAGGTGTATCGGTGAACCCAGAATACATTCACGCCATCACATCCTTTCCACGTCCGAAGAACCTACGAGAGTCTAGAGGATTTATTGGAGTTGTTGGCTATTACAGACGTTTTGTTCCCAACTTCTCGAAGGTTGCTATGCCAATCACCTACCTAACAAAGAAGGATGTACCATTTGTGTGGGGAGCAGAGCCGGAGTTGGCTTTTAAGGAGTTGAAGGCTAGGATGTGTACTGCACCGGTGTTAGCCCATTTTGACCCTATGTTGAAGACTATACTACAGACAGATGCGTCGTTCTTCGGCTGGGGTTTCATAATTTTGCAGATTAATGCAGCTGGTCAGGAACACCCAGTCGCCATCGAGTCGGGCGCGTTCAACACGGCCCAATTAAATTATACGGTAGGAGAAAAGGAGTTCCTCGCTGTGGTTGAGGGCTTCCGAAGAAGGAGACACTTACTGCTACAGGTAGAGACCACAGTCCTTACCGATCATCTAAATCTCACCTATTGGATGGAACCAAAGCAGCTCAGTCCCCGCCAAGGTAGGTGGGTAGAAGAATTAGCTAACTTCAGATTTAAGATGGTGTATTGGCCAGGGACACAAGCGAGCCTTCCAGATGGATTATCTAGACGGGCGGATTATCACTCCGGGAAAGGAAGTACTATGGTACAAGAAAGCAACCTTATTCAAGGTCTGCCGAAGTTCGACAAAGTTGACGCCACCACGTCGGAGTTACACCACCTCCTTCGAGCATTACAGGGAACGAGAGAAGTAAAGGAAAATGGCCTTGTCAACCCTATAGATCTGATAGTTGGAATCCAGGAGGATGAAGAGGTAGAGGAAGTCAGGGAGGAGCTGCTAGGAGTTATTTGCGTTAAGTGTTCCCATCCGGCATGGGTGTTCCCATCCGACATGTCACGATGACGTACAGGAACCAGAGTCAATCACCGAACTACGCCGTAGTTTGCGATCCCCCTTAATACTTTGTGGTGGTTGGACCTCAAGGGGTTTCCTCACGTTCGACAATCACACTTATGTGCCAAACTACGCCGATGCTCGCCTAAAGATTATGAAGATGCGACACGACTCGCCTTTAGCTGGTCACCCAGGGTCGGCGAAGACCCTCGAACTAGTCCTGAGGGATTATGTTTGGGTTGGAGTAAGGAAAGATGTCGAGGATTATATTGCCGGCTGCGCAGTATGTCAGAGAGCGAAGACTAACAGGCAGAAACCTCATGGAGAGCTTAAACCACTGCAAGTGGCTACGAAGCCTTGGTCAAGTATCTCGATGGATTTTATCAAAGAACTCCCAAACTGTCACGACCGTCGAACAACTTCCTTCTAACAGACCGACGGTCGACGAACCTCGGCTAACTTGACGCTTCAAAGTTGATGTCTCACCCAACTGGGAGGGCGCAGACGTCGAAAGGAGTGTAACTACGGCGTACTTTGGCGTAGTTACTCTAACTGGGGGTTTTCTCTGATGGCGATGTATCATAATTTGTATGTAGCTATCTCTATCAATCTTTCACTACTGACAACAATCAAGGATCGCTGAAGAACTTCAGCGATCTTCTCAGCTAATATTATCTACTCCTCCTAGATGTTCATCCAACCCTCTCGCGCTTAGACGTACTTCAACACACTTCATCCAACTTTCCCGAGTCCCCGGCCGTACTTCTCCTCCCTTCGACTAACTCCACCTAACATCGCCGCACTTCTGCTCCCATTGTCCCTACTCAGCCTAACTCCATCTAACTTCGCCGTACTTCGGCTCCCTTTGTCCCTAGTCCCCCTAAGTCCGCCTAGCTTTGCCGCACTTCGCCGTTGTTATGCTCCAGACCCCGGTATACCTTATTCTCCCGCTGTACTTCGCCCTAGTTGGTCTCAGATGTCCTGAGTTACGTGTAGAGTGAAGAGGTTAAGACATGATAGGGGTTTTGATGGTCAAAGGAGGGTCGTTGCTGGTGGGATAATTGAGGTGTCACGGCGTAGTTCGTGACATGATTACTGTCACGAACCATATCGTAACACCCCCTGACAACCACCATCATTGACCCTCCTTTCACCATCACCGAACCCCTATCCGCCATCTGCCACCACAACCCAAAACTGTCACGAACCATATCCTAACATCCCCTGACAATCTGTCACGAACTACGTCGTAACATCCCTGACAACCACCATCACCGACCCTCCTTTCACCATCACCAACCTCCACTCGAACCACTGAGACCAACTACGGCGAAGTTACGAGAACCAAGGGGGGATTTGTCACGATAACCCCGCCTAGCGGAGAACTACGGCGAAGTTAGGGGAAGGGAACCGAGGGAGAGCAGAACAGGGGAAGTAGGCGAAGTTAGTCAAAGTGAGCGGAGTAGGATATCGGGGATATGGCGAGGTACGGCGAAGTTGAACGAAGAGGACTGAGCGTGAGGCAGTGCAGGAGTTGAGGGACGTTCTATGAGAAGAGAGGAGTAGTATAGATAGTTTACAGATCGCTGAACTTCTTCAGCGATCCTTGATTGTTGTCAGTAGCGAGAGATATATTCAGTAGCTACAACCTTCGAGTTAAGGAGAGCTACCACCGAGCAGTTCAACGTACTACGGCGAAGTTAGCCGCAGTCCATCGACGATCATCTTATCATTTCACCACTCGACGTATCACTACGGCGAAGTCAGCCGTAGTTCCTCGACGAGTACCCTGTCTTAGTGAGACAACGACGCCCCACTACGACGTAGTTAGCCGAGGTTTGTCGACCGTCGGTCAGTAGAGAAGGAGAAACGACGATTGTGACAGTATAATGTCACAAAGTGTGTGACAAGTCAAGCGAAAGTCGGGGAAGGGTATTTAACCAGCGATCGGCGGTAGAGTTAACCGCCGATTAATAGGCCTTTTCGTCGCAGTGGTTTAGATCACTGTTCCGTTGGGCACTGTTATATTGTGCATATGCTGGTCAGTATGTCTCTTGACAGATTAATCGGCGGTTGCGGGTAGGATCCTGGGTTCGACTCCCCGGACGGCGCCGGGGGTAACCCAGGCCCTACTTGGAAAACCTCCCTCTCGGAGTAAGTTTTCGGTCTATCGTACCCTTCCCAAGTGTGGGGGCCCAAGCGGGGTCCCCTTGTCGGGGCCCCGAAGCGGGGGCCCAAGAGAGTGCATAATGTCACAAAGTGTGTGACAAGTCGAGCGAAAGTCGGGGAAGGGTATTTAACCAGCGATCGGCGGTAGAGTTGACCGCCGATTAATAGGCCTTTTCGTCGCAGTGGTTTAGATCACTGTTCCGTTGGGCACTGTTATATCGTGCATATGCTGGTCAGTATGTCTCGTGACACAATCACCACCATCGACCCTCCTTTCACCATCACCGAACCCCTATCCGCCATCAACCACCATAACCCGAACCACTGAGACCAACTACGGCGAAGTTACGGGAAGCTAGGGATTATTAGTCACCACAATCCCGCCTGGCGGAGAACTACAGCGAAGTTAGGAGAAGGATACCGAGAGATACAGAGCAGAGTGGAGGAAGTAGGACAAAGTGAGGTGAAGTGAGCGGAGTAGGACATCGGGGATATGGCGAGGTACAGCGAAGTTGAGCGAGGAGGATTGAGCGTGAGGCTGTGCAGGAGTTGAAAGATGTTCTATGAGAAGAGAGGAGAAGTATAGATAGTTTACAGATTGCTGAACTTCTTCAGCGATCCTTGATTGTTGTCAGTAGTGAGAGATATATTCAGTAGCTACAACCTTCGAGTTAGGGAAAGCGACCACTCAGCAGTTTGACGCACCACGGCAAAGTTAGCCGCAGTTCATTGACGACCGCCTTATTGTTTACCACTCGACACATCACTACGGTGTAGTTAGCCGTAGTTCCCTGACGAGTACCCTGTCTCACTGAGACATCGACACCCCAAGAGGACGTAGTTAGCCGAGGTTTGTCTACCGTCGGTCAGTAGAGAAGAAGAACCATCGTTTGTGACAAAATCCCGCTCTTCTCTATCCTAATCCGTTGACTTCAATGGATCTGCATCGAGTCGTTATTACCCCGTAACAACAGGTCTTAACCGTACCCCAGAGTAATCCAGCCAAGAGACTCTTGAGTGATTGGTCTTCATACTACCTGTGGCGGACGGCGTCGCACGGTAGACACTACTTTGCACACTCCTTCTGCAGGTATCAATTGAGTGGAAATTTGTTTCGTGCATGCATGATCTTCGTCTGCATGACATTGTATCTCGTATACTATGAACAGGAGTTCATATCCTCATCTTGCTTGAGTCATACTGAGCCACTGTCACACTGAATGCTCCGGAACAGGCAAGTGCGGCACCTATCCCATCCCTACATCCACCATATTGATGGACCGCTCCAGAACTACTCCTGAGGCTATCAGCCATGGCTAGTGCTTTGAAATGACTTACATATCTTGATGGACCGGCCGATGTCTTTGCTTCAAATGCAGCCAGTGTTTGTAGCGCTTTTTCGGCCTGCCTGAGCTCTCGGTCTTGTCTCTTTTGCTCCTTTTCCTCCTCCTGTTTCCTTTTCTTCTCGGCTCGAGCCTCAGCTACCTCTGCTCTTCGCACCTTGGTTGCCTCCTCCTGCTCCCTCTTCTTCTCCGCACGTTCCTCTGCGGCAACAACCTTCAACCTCTGTGCTTCCTCCGCTTCCGCTTCCTCCCGCTCAAATGCTTCCCTCGCCTCTTGGAACTGCCGTGGCCCTAAGAATGCTACCCCACCATCCGTTTGATCAGCTACATACTTCCGGGTTGTCCTCTTTCTCTTTGTATGTGATATTGCCTGCTCCAAATTATCTAGCTTCGATTTCATGAGGCGATGATCGGCTGATAGAGAGCGGAATGCCTTGTACAACTTGCCGCTTGTGTAGTCGGGTGTGACTTCACCTTTACGCATTCGATGCATGAGCTTGACTGAACCAGAGGCATTGAGGGGGGAGCTGGGTGGATTGAACAAGGAGTGAAGTGGAGTAGTTTGCTCTTTTGGGGGAGGGGTTACCGGTCGGGTGAAGACGCCATCCATTACCACACTACGGTTCTGTGGATGGATGCCTGCCTTGGCGAAAGCGTTTCGTATAGTCGATTCTGAGAGAGCGTTGGCCCATGCTTGCTTGAAAATTAGGTAGAAGAGTGACTTGCTCATTCCTACTCTACCTTCCCAGGCGACAGACAATTGGGTAGAGACGGTTGTGTAGTGAGAGGAAAGTGGTGAGAAGACGCCAACATCCAACGGCTGAAGACGGTGGGTGCTGTGTGGAGGAAGAATGCAGACTGCGATGCGAAGCGAATCACAAAGCTGCAGGAATGTGTAGTTGACATGACTCGAGTGTCCATCAACAATAAGAAGACGACGCCGTAGTTGTTTTGAAGTAGTACTTTTATCGAAAACCTCCGTGAGCCATTGGAGTCCAAGATTATCGTCTGTCCACCCTTTTTCTGATGCACCCATGAAGATCTCATCGCTTGGGAGAACCTCTGATGTCCAGCTCTCGCATACCTGACCGTAAACCCCTTTATAGATGAGAGCAGGAGGAAGGGCAGTGCCATCGGCACAGATGGTAGCGATGAGGGTTACGAATTCTCGGGATCCGTCTATGCGCGCTTTTGCTGGGTCTGACTTGAGTGTCTCTTCAAGGGGGAGTATCCAAGATTCCTTGTTTGTCTGACCGATGATGAACCCCTTTTCATCCATGTTGAATATTGCCTCAGGTCCGATATTTAGTTCATCACAGCGTGTCTCCAACTACACGGCCATGAGCGATAATTCTTCAGAGGTAGGTGAACTCACAATATCAAAGTACTCCTCAAAGATAGGTTTATACTCGGCCGCATGTCGTGATTTCTCCATTCCATGAACCCTCATGCACTTGATTTTGTCCTTGTGGCGATCTATGAACCGGGTTGCCCACTTGCTAGACGGAAGGGTACCACAGATCTCGTATGCCATGTTCCGCAGGATGGCAGGAGTGGGATAGAGTCGACGCTTCCCCAACTCAAGCACACGCTTTACTAAGACAGCTTCTTCATGTTCATCAAGATGAGCTTGGTTGGATCGACCATCAGGTGGAATGTCATGAAGAGATTTGTAGTAATGGCGACTGAGGGTGGTGCGTACAACATTGTGTTCTTTGGCTATAGCGGAGAAGTTGGGTACTGTAGGTGCTGCAACTCTATGACAATCAAGTAGAGCAGCGGTCAGGGATTGTGATGGCATGGTTTATGCACTTGATAGACCAGGATTTGACAAGATATAGGAAGAAGCAACACGTATGAAGAGGAGAACATGTATGCATTTTGGGTGTGCAAAGTAGTGTCTACCGTGTGACGCCGTCCGCCACAGGTAAGGTCGCTCACCCGGAACTTGGTCACACCCGGTCATTGATCATTTCTTCCGCAGATCGTATACACATCACAAGAACGCATGTCATGCATTCAATATGCTACCTACACACGTAAAATGATGCGACGGACAGTACTTGGCCCCTGGCTACCCTCCAATACCTCTAACATGCCTCCTGCTTGTTCTATCACCGATGTAATCGTTTCCGGCGCATCCCCTTCCGTGCGATCCTCCCTTCCTTCCGGTCCCCCTTTGTTCTTCTGTTTCCCCTTTTTCCTCTGTTCTGCTGCCACCTCAATCTCCCGGAGCCTCTCAAGTACCGTCCCACCTGTGAAATTATGTGTCCCAAGGTTCCCTACAGTAGCACCTGATTTCTGACGCTTTGGAGGCTTGAGGAGAGCATGCAGCTCCTTGTTCTCCATTTCTACTATTGTACGTTCCGACCGTTCACTTTCAAGTTCGGTAGTTACATCTATGAGTCGTTTCTTTATTGGTGTGGCATTGATAGCTGGTGTATTCCGTAGGAGCTCATCATTCTCGGAGGTGATTGATGCAGAGGATTGGGAGTGAAGAAGCGGACGGGTGGGTGTCTCGGTGGGAGTAGAGAGTAAGCGATACACAACATTGGGGTTGAAAGGGTGTAAACCGGACTTCCTCCAACCAGTAGCAATATGCTCCTTCGTCATCGCTAGCTCTCTGGCTGTTACTAGGTCCGCTGCCCACTTCTCCTTATCGATTGATGTTGCATTGTATCGAGTTGCAATGTCCGAGAACTTCATCAAGTGACGTTTGAGAGGACTAAAAACACCAGTATCGAGTGGTTGTGTCCAATGGGAGGAGTGTGGAGGAAGGACCATGACATCAATTGAATGTTCGATACAAAAGCTGATGAAGTCGGCCTTGACATGACTTCCGTGACCATCTAAGATAAGCAGTCGACGTTGAGAGGTATCGGCTGGAGCTGTCATCGGTTCAAATTGTGATTTCAGCCAGTAACAGGCAAGTGCATTACTTGACCACCCTTTCAAGCTTGTTGTCCATTGCCAACCCTCAATATCTCGATCTTGTGGACGCATTCGGAGGTTGAATTCCGCTTTTCCTTTGAAGATAATGATGGGGGGAAGAGCTCGACCTACAGCTGATACACACTCGATTGCGGTAACCCATTCCTGCCGACCCTTCTGCGCTTTCACCACCTTTCCCTTCACACTTTTGTCTCCTTCTGCTACTGTCATTACTTGAGAAGACAAGGTAGTACCAACGTTATATCCTGTCTCGTCCATGTTATAGATGTTTTCTGGCAAGTAGTGATATTGATTGCGGAGTGCTGACATCTCGGTAAACCATCTCTTGATGAGTGTCATCTCACATCCATCGATTCGAGCTATATCCAGGGCGCGAGACCATGTGGTTTTGACTTCAGGATGTCGGTTCTTGAACTTTTGAAGCCAATTGACTCCAAGAGGTATGATGATGTTATTGGGATTGGGATTGTGAGAGAGCATGAGTCGGTTTTGACGAAGATTCTTTGCGATCTCGGTAATGTGAGCAGGGGATGGGGGGTGACCGCTCTGAGAAGATCTACGGATATAATTGACGATGCAGTCTTCTTCTTCAGGTGTCAGAGCTTGAAGACGGCGATGTGATTCCTCACGGGAGGAAGGAGAGTGGGACAATCGGTAAGACAGGGTAGATTGGCTTACACCAAAATACCGTGCGATTTCTCGTTGACTTTGGCGTTTGGAAGGGGGTAGATGTTTCCGGGATTTATACTTCTCAATAGCGGCCTCTAGTGGATCTGCTGTGGTCTGCATAATGATGAACAGACAAGAGGCAAAGAGAGATAAACAACACGTTCGATATATCACATGTAGGACGCGACGCGTGATCAATGACCGGGTGTGACCAAGTTCCGGGTGAGCGACCTTACCCTTTACTCAAAATTTTCCAATGCGATTGAAGCTTCAGAATCTCGACGGCTCTACTATACAAGTTGAGAAGGAGTAGACTAAACCACTCTCCCTTCTTCTGACTTTTCCTTTCTTCTGACTTTGGCTGAGATGGAGACCCGAGCGGAGATCGAATCTTCCGCAGGTTCAACTTTTCCTCTTTCTCATTCATACGTTTTACTCCTCCTGATCCTGTCTCCGAGTTAATCACTCTGATTTTCACTCAACTTCATCTCCACGAACTTTACTGTTGACAGTATCTCTACACTGAGCAACTATGAACAGTGAGCCTTGGCAAACATTCACAGCCACATACAATAGCTTTCGAGTAGGACAAGATGACAGATTGTCATCTGACTCACACACTTCCTTCCGGACGGGAGTTGATCAGTCCAAATTTCTTGGTGAACTCACTCCACATGCTTTGGGCATTATTGACTCTGAAGTTCCCAACAGACCAGATGTCAATGAGGACGAAGCGAACCAACCCAGCGCTCATGATGGATACGAGACCGTTGATCCAATGGACCTCCACCCAGAGTCTGTCTATGTTGACGAGTATAGACCACAAGAGTTGATAACTCGGTCTTTCTCTCGTCGACATTTACACCCGGCTGATAGCTCTCATGTTGAGTTACCGCTATACAAGCTTGACCCCAAAGCTCTACCTGTCAGCCAAATCAGCCAGATCTCGGTCCTCAAAAACCAAGCCACATTGGACTCAGATATCTCAGCATTCATTGTCCGGGAAGATTGTCTTGAATCTCATCGTGGCGCCTGGTATCGCTATCTTGCTTCACTGCACGGCCTCACCAATGAATGGTTCAAGGACCATGCTGTGGGCCCCAAAAAGGATGGGACAACCAAGACAAATATCAGGTATCATGCACTTCTAGACATAGGGTCTTTATATCAGGTCTGTTTTTATACAGCCATTCAACAGGCATGTAACTCATTGGATACCAAGAATGCTATCCTGACCAATCCAAAGGAGCACTTCTTCAACTATGACGGCAGTGCTTTCAGATGGGGCATTGAAGGACTTGACGAAGACTCAGCCCGAAGAGCGCTGGAAGCCGCTTGGCTTGATGACAGCAAGTGGACTAAAGGCCTGTGGAACCGACCAGTCTCGGGACAACTTTCTGGCCACGACACTGATACAAGTATGATTCTTGACACGGAATGAGTGGTGGAAGGAAGAGAGTGTAGGTGATGATGCATGAATTTACCATGTCATCTTTTTACTGTGACTCACAAGCCCCTTTTAGTGCTGCTCCTGAATGCTTACATACATATTCATGTCATCATGCCAAATACTTGTAAGTTGCCATATCCCCTGTCCTCTCCAAATATTCACGCTGCACGTCAACTCGCCGGATCTGTGACAGATTATGACTCACGTCGATAAGCCCTTCTATCCGTTTCTTCACCAAGTTGAGAGGTGGATTGAAACGTGAACTGAGCTGGTGCGCGACTTCAGAAACGAGGTCGTTATGTGACATCATCTTTCTATTCTTCATGATTCTCACGATACATGCCTATTGATCAGCTATGGCTTCTCCTTCCAACTCGGACAGGAAATAGTCCGAATAAGGGAACGTAGTTGTTGTGGGTGGAGAGAAAACTTACTTCAATCTGATGTTTCCTCTCCTCTGCCACCTGTTCTTGAGTCTCTTCTCTCTCTTTGTTGCTCTCTACCTTATTCGCGACTTGCATAATTTTGATCCTTGCAAGATTACTGGTGAAACCTTCGTTGAAGCTGAAAACATCGGTAGAATCGACTTCTCTCCCTTTAGGTGTTTTCGTCAATACTCGGAATTTGCCGCACGCCAAAGATTGCAGTGTCCTACGAAGGTCGGCATCTGGTAGATTCGTAGACGATTGTATTTCCTGAATCGTCAACATAACATCTGATGTGTATATCGAACCACAAGAAGGGAGTTGCACGGAAGAGACTTACGGTGTATGCCAACGACTCATCTGTTGGGACATTCTCAAATAACAGCAACACCACCAACGCCTGAGTGGACACGTTCAAATCATGGCTTCTGGCTTTGAACCGAACCCTGACATCTGCCGTTCCTAAACCACCTTGCCATACTAATCTACGGCCGGAATGTCTTCCAGCGTAGTATTTCTCGAAAGTATCTTGACCGGAAGAGAGTAAAGGACCAAAGGTGCACGTTGAGGCAGAGACTATGGTGGGAGGCCAATAGGATGCAGTGAGGACATTCACGGACAGGGAAAACGGGATCTAGCTAGGTCAGTTTTGGCTACCAGGAAAGAAGTAGTGACGATGATTGTATTCATCGGAGCATGCCGGAGCAACCCAATGGGCATGGTACGAAGTAAGAGATAAGCTTACTTGATGTCGTTGTGTGAACTGTTGGAAAAGATGCGCAGAGTCTGTTGACAGTCGCATGTCGGTAAACATGCCTTCCAGCTTCTGGGTGAATTGAAAGCCCCTGGAATATCAGTCATCTAGAATGACGAATATTTAAACTCACATTTCCACTTTCAGTTTGGCGACCATGCCCTTTTCTGCATCGTCCGAAACACTCCGACCGTATAACAGTCTTCTGGCCAGGTGAATCTTGTAATATCTTTCGAACTTGTCTTTGTCCTGGAGGAATCTAAAGAGGGTTGTTGTCTTATCCAGAGCCGCTTCGATCTCATCTTCGGATTTCTACGGTCATCAGCCGTGATCAACTTCATCATCCCTCATTCAGAATTCGTGCGACATGAGATATAGTGAAACATGTCTGACGTGATGAACATCAAAGCTCACCGTTTTGGTGCCCTTTTTGAGATGTTCGTCGATGTAAAGTGACAGATACTCTGGACTCCTTGGGTTGGCGTTGATAAAACTTTGAAAAGCTTCATTGATCGACATCTGGAGACTTTTGTCTCCTCCAAATGCCTCGTCGAGTAAACGATCAAACCTGTCCTTGAGATCCACACTATCTTGCACCCATTTCAAAGCCGCCAACAGAGCGTTGCCTCCGGACACCACTTGAGACTTAGCTTTCCCCTTGCCTTTGACGTCATCTGGATCAACGTCCATAGTCTGCTCCTCGGCGGGGCCTGCGGACCCACTCTCTGACAACGCAGAGTTCTCGTTGATGGTCCTTCCTCTATCCTCGGCATCGGCTCTGAGAGCCAGCCGAAGAGCGATTCGTCCGGCATCCTTGGGTACGTGAAGGAAGAGAGTGTACAGACGACGAAGATCTGAGACTCGATCGTGTTCGATCATTGAAACGAGACCGGAGCCCGGCATGCTGAGAATGGTGGATAGGTGAGGAGTGAGGAGGTGTTCTACCAAGAGAGAATGTAATTGAGAATGTGTAAGGCTGGAAAGGTAATGAGCCGTTCGGTCGGTCTCTTCTGACAATCTTCTCTCGACCTGATATTTGAGCCATCAACATGAGACAGTGCAAAATATTTTACATACGTTTTGGAGGTAACGGGAAGCATCGCCTCTTTCAATGATCTCCAGAGCTTCAGCACGGTAATAATCCGCGCTGTTGCGTAGGAATTCAGGTTCAAAATCGGTTGAATAGACACTCTTGCCTCCTTCCCTCTCCGATAAAGTCAAGCGAAGTAGGATGTCGATACAGTCCCGGACGGTGGATCGGGTGATAATCTCGCCATCTCGCTCCAGCTGTATCTGGGATAAGAGAGTGGCGATCAGATGAGTGTGAATCGAATGTCTTAAGGATCGGACGATATGTTGAAGGAATAAGGTCAGACCGACATCGTATATCTGAGGAACACCAGCCGCTGGGGTATATACCTTGTCCTGTGAATCAGCTTGTAAAGATACACCCCGTTGTGACACTAGTCTCGCTCGACACACCATATATTTCAAAACATCTTTAAGTTTCCGCATACTCCCTGTATGATCTTCCCAAACAGTCTTCACGGCTTTCAAGAACCTATCCCCTTCCATGGCACTTTCAACAGCTTCGGCCCCACTACGCCTTTTCCCAGTACCCGAAGTTCCAGAGCTTCTGGGAAAAGTAGGAACTATTTTGTCCTCTGCTAGCTTTTCCAAGTGCTCCGAGATGAGTCCTTTGACTCCGGCGTACAGTTGGTCTCCATCTGTCTATAAGCTCCACCCTGAAACTGCCGGACAGGAAGCTGACTTTTGAAGAGGACCATATTGTAGGCATAGCGGTAATGTTCCTCAAAGCTGAGCTTGGAGGCATTGTGATTTTGAATCTCTCTGATAGCGTTTGCAAGCTTGATCCAGGTCTCCTTGATGGAAGTCTGAGGGTCTGGCTGTACAAGATCAGTTACATTCCGCTGCTCTTGCTGAAATACCGACTTTCTTCGGCGGTCGCTGCAGACGTCAGTGAGCTCTATTTCGTGTGAGCAAGCGATTCAGCTCACAATTTTTGGCTTGCCCCTTTTTGCTGCACCAAGGTTCATGGACATGACGTTAGATAGAAGCACCTGATGTCTATAAGAGCATTACAGGCGACGAGAGAGAGGAGGAGAGTCAAGTAGAGGGAGGGGATCATGGTGATGCTGCTAAGGGGGGAACGGAACCAAATTCCTCATACCACGAGTTTTGATTCCGCTTCCAACTCTCCATTCCTCTTCCTCTCCCTCTCTTTCATCTTTTTTCAATCTTTTCTTCCCTCTACCTCTGCTTACAACAATGTCCATAAGAGCTTCCAAGGCTGGATTTGTCTTGGGACTAGTACTACGACAATCTAACCTGTGGCGAAGGACTCTCGTCACCAGTGCACCTGCGGTCCAGTCGGTATGGTCCGCCCTGGATGTGGAACTCTTGACCGACTCCACCCCAACTTCTACACCCCCTTCCTTTTCCTTCCTCGAAGTCGAGTCTGCTGACTATCGCGCAGCCGCCATATCTCTACCTCCTCGGCCCCTGACGCAACGTCCCATCCCTTGGCCCACCCTCTTCCCCCAGGCTCACCCTTCTACCCCTCCCACAAAACACATTCAGCCGATGAGATGCGACTCAATCGTCCGACATGTCGCTTCCGGTGACCTTGCAGCCGCTCGAGCAGTATACGATGATTTGCGTAGGCTTCAAATACCAACACATGCTCGTGCTGTGTATCTATCAGCTGCGACCGCTTGTCTTGATGCCAATCCTCCCGACAAAGACGGCTTCCTCTTCTGGCTCAATCTCATCCCAAATCGTCCGGCCACCAGATCTCACCCATCCCTCAAGACCACCTGGAAGCCCATCGTCGAACGTATCTCCGAGATTCTTGGACGTGATTTCCAATTTCTTTCACAATTCCTAATGCTCGCGGCTAAAAAGGGACTATTACCGGTAGTTCTCAGACCTTTCATGAATTACCTTGTCTTGAACCTTTCGCCTCAACAATCTGTTAACATCATGGGCAATGTAACTCAGACTTATATTATAAATACTTCGCCACAAGAGTCGGAGTCAGCTAGAGGACTGAAACATCGGACTGTCGCCGAAAAGCAAGTGAGTGGATGGTGGAATAGATACATGATCGCAATGGCCTCTGCTGGGTGGACGGACGCTGTCACTGAGCTACTGAATAACCCACCTTCTTCGGTACAGTGGTCTGAGCCCGCTCGTCAGCGGCTGGATCAGCTACTGTATCATCCACGTGATGCGGAAGACGAGAACACGGACGACCAGGCTCTGCCGGACGTGCCATGGCAGCCCCGGATACTGGCACAGCGGCTTCGGCATGCCCTCCACCATCCCCCATCTCCTACAACACTTGCCACCATTATTAGACATCTCGAATATATCTCTTCTTCTCATCCCACAATCCTTCATCGGTTCAAGTCACGTTTCTGCCGTCCACCCGGAGCTCTATTCATATCCTTATCATCACGACAAAACTTATGGCGTCACGCTCAACTTATCAGTATTCGAGCATCAGGATCCCACGAGACTGCTATCTCACACTTCTCTGCTCATTGGCAATGGTACGGTTTACCTCTATCATTTCGATCCATCGTACCGACGTCAACCTCCCTCAAAGCGTTTCCTTCCATCGACATCATCACTTCCATTCTACCTTCCCTTCTCTCCTGTACTCTCACTTCTGACCTTCGTAGCAGACATATGCAATATCTGCAACTGGCGCATGTGCTACCCCCCTCCTGGCGGCCCACATCAGCGACGCACTCCACCTTCATTAGAGAAATATGCCATCGCCTGGGGCCTGCGGAGGGAATCAGTGCTTTGCATGCGGTCATCGATGAGGGGTTCGACCCTGGATTGCAGAGCTACAATGTGTTGTTATGTTCCTTAGCCAGGCGAGGGAAGGATGATCAGATGATCCAACTTCTGGAGGCGATGCGATCCACGGATTTCGAAGAGGGCTCAATACATGGACTCGTCGGGCGACTGCCGTTCCCGAATGCCAGGACGTATGACGGCATTATCTATGTACTCGAGAAGAGAGGAGATATTGGCCTGGCTGGACAGATTAAGAGGCTTAAGAGAGAAGACATAGACAGATATAGACAGGACGAGATGGTTGTTGAGGCTCAACAATTGTAGGTCAAGAAAGTGAGTGGGTCTACCGTGTTGCAGCTCCGATTCTAGCTCACAGCTCTACCAGACGTATTTCATCGTTTTCCACAGGCACTCTCCCCGTCGTGTTGTAGTGATGTACCATTGGCATATTCTGCATCCCACTTGATATGCGTGGCACGCGGCGGCCCATGGATCTTGAACCATGATTCATCATGTATCTCCGTCGTTGACTGTACAGGTTGTATTTTGGGTGGGACTTCTGTCGAATCTGCTTTACAAGAATCGATCGTGACTCCGTCCAGGATCATCTGTGTCGTTCCATCGGTACGCCGCCTTCTGGCATACTCCAAGTGCGTGGGTGTGACCGGGCAAAACGCGTTCCTCTTGCCCCTTTCACAAGACTTAAAGGTTTGGTTTCTGCCTGGATGTGGTGCGGCTCCCTCGTCCGGACCCAAAGCGCCTTTGCGTGGAGTTCGAAGGGTAGAAGCATCTATGGACTGAATGGCCGTCCCACCCGTTGACCCGCTTTTCGGACCTTGACTGGGCGCTGAAGACCTGGTACCACTCAGGGGGATACTAGGAAGCGGGGCGCGTTCATGGTTCATGGTCGGAAAATTGAGGATACTAAGCGCCTCACTCGATGGTCTACTTCCATGGCTCAGTGTGGGCGAATCACGTCTGGGGCGAGTCCTGTGACTCCAGTGTCCTGTCTCGATACATTCCTCCGATATCAAGGACGGAGGGTAATCGATGGAAGTGACCGCGGATGGGGTTGGACTCATCACTTGGTTGGATCAGTGTCGAGTTGTCGTTTGGAAGTGGAGGATAGAAATTACTTTTAGGGTCGTAGGGGGAGTGTTGACCACTATTCGACCGACTGAGACGGGTTTTATCCCCTCTACTGGAACTAGGATTTGGGTCGTGTGGAGTGAGCGTTGAAAGGAGAGTTGGATATGACGTAGGTTCGTGCTCGCCTCTCGAACGTCATAATCGTGATCGGAGTTGGAAACGTTGTTGGGTTTGAGAAGACAGAGCTGATCATTCTAGACGTTTCAACGTGTGGTTATGGAGCGAGAATGCTGTGACAAGGCTGTGTCATGATCGATGAAGATGGAAAAGGTGATAGGTGTTGTATTGAAGACACAATTCTGATTGAGGAAACGTACTGTACGTATGAAGTTTGATCAGATTCTTACCATTCTAATCCTCTTCCAGTCAATTGACTCCTGCGTACTTCGAACTGATGTTCAATTCCACATGAATGAATGAAATTACGCTAATCAGCTGATGAACGACGTGACATTTCCTTCATTCGCTATGTGGGAAAATGTCGTTGTTGGATGTCTGCAAGTGATTCGAGCGAATTCCTGAATACAAGCTCCAGAAACATGTACAACAATACATACACTATCACATATCAATCTGCGTACATGACCTGTCAAACAAAGGAAAATGACCGGGGTGGCAGACATTAGGAAGTGAGATTGCGCAACGTGCCGAGAAGATACTCATCCCCTCGCCCATCCCCGATGCATAGTGTTTTGACATTTGGAGGTGATCGAATGTTGACCTTTAACACCATTGCATACTTCACAATGAATGAGACTGTCAATGAGGGGTATGGACTGAAGAATCTTCTAATCTCTCGACAATGACTGTACTGCCCTCTCCACCCTGTACTTTAATTGTCCCATCATTGTGAATTGTAACCTGTGTTGGCCCATTTGTCCTGATTATCGTTGAGGGTTTGCGCGAACTTGTCACACTTCTTGAGGTGCCTTGGGATCTGAGGTCCTGGCTGATTGAATGTACTTTGTGTGATGTGTTGTCACGCCTGCGGGTAGACTGCGGTTGCAAAGTACTGCCTTGGGTACTGAAGGGTTTTAGTCTCTGGCTCGTAGAGCTTGATGACTGCCTTAGGTACTGAGGGTACTGAGGCCTTCGGTTAGAACCAACTAGGTGACTTTCAAAGATGAAGTTCAACTTCAAGATGAAGATACATTGCTGAAGAAAGAGGGGGGAGATGTGCTCCTTTTATACCCTTCAAAACTAAAGTAGGTGTGCTAAATAAAAAGCGTGTGAGGGATTTTCTAGCCAATCACATAAATGCCTCAAAGTGAGTGCACCACGGGAAACTAATTCCAGCCAATCACATAAATGCCTCACTGCTAAACTGCTGAACCTTCCAGGCTTCAGCCAATCACGTAAATGCCTCACTGCTGAACTGCTAAATACCATGAACTCATATTTCCCTTCAATCCTTTATCACAGTTCCTTAGCATGAGTCATATTTTCCTTATCACTATTCTGAGCAATGAGTCAGATTTCTTTATCACTATTCATGAACAAGGAGCTTCCCCCCTCTAAGGGACGAAAGTCCTCTGAGCCCGGGTTGATCTACTATTGAGGATCTGATTGACGATTGATCTTGAGTTTTGGTCTTGATGGTTTTTGTCGATGAGCTTTGGGTTGGGAGGGAAGATTGGATCTGAGTGTGTCGACGAATGTTTTGTAGCTGTGTGAGTGACATTTTCCCAGGGTTCCCATGAATCATGGGCACGGAGTAGTCTTTCCAATTGACGAGGTAATCATAGCCGTTGTCTGCACCAATACAGAGTCGAGGATATGGTTGACAATATATTCTTCTTGACCATTGACTTCATGCGTGGTGGAGGGTCTTGAGGTTGTTGAGGATGTCCTTTACGCATGGGTTCAAGAAGGTTGACATGGAATACAGGGTGTATGTTCATTGAAGGTGGTAGTTCAATTTTGAACGCGAGTGGAGAGGATGTGGCTTCAATGATCTTGAAGGGACCTAGCATCCTTTGATCAAGTTTGAGCGAGGGTCGTAGTGTTTGAATGTTATGTCTGTTGAGGAAGACTTGATCACCAACTTTGAAAAGTGGTTGATCCTTGTTGTTGATGTCCTTGACTTTTTTGTTGAAGTGTTTTGTATAATTTTCTTGAGCTGACTTGATGTTGTTGGCAAGAGTTTGATGAAGATGATGTAGTGTCTGAAGGTGTTCTCCTGCTGCTGGAACAGAGAGAGTTGAAGGTGATGGTGAAGTGGGATCATTTGGATGGTATCCATAGTTTGCTTGGAAAGGAGTGCATTTTGTTGATGAGTGAACAGAGTTGTTGTAACTGTACTCTGCAAGATCCAGAAGAGATGACCAATTGGATTGATCATAGTCACAGAATGATCTGAGGTAATGTTCTAAGACTTGATTGACACGTTCTGTCTGACCATCTGATTGAGGGTGGAAGGCAGTAGAGAAGTTCGGGGTGATCCCTAAGCCTTTGACAAAAGAGCGCCAAACCTGAGAGTTGAAGATTGATCCGCGATCTGAAACAATATCCTTGGGTAGTCCATGAAGTCTCCAAATGTTTTGTCTGAACATGGTAGCTAGGTTGGGTGCATCAAAGCCATCTTCCTTGAACGGGATAAAGTGGGCTTGTTTAGTGAAGCGATCAACAAAGACCATGATAGAGTTGAAGTTATTTGATAGTGGGAGTTTGACAATAGCATCCATTGAAATAGATTGCCATGGTTGAGAGGGAATGGGTAATGGTTGAAGTGGTCCATAGGGGTTATGTCGAGGGACTTTGTTGCGTGCGCATGTATGACAACCATCCACATAGGTGTTGGTGAATTGTCGTATGCCTGGGAAGTAATAATGACGAGAGAGAAGTTGATATGTTTTGTGTTGACCATAGTGTCCAGAGGTAGGGGAATTATGTGTTTGTTGAAGTAAATTGATCTTGAGTTCATTGTTGTTTGGGACATAGATTTTGTTGTTGAAATGAACGATGTTGTCCTTTATTCTAAAATCCTTGAGTTTTCCTTGAAGTCCTTGGGGTACGGGAGTAGCGGGACATTGCAGGTAAGGCAAAAGCTCTTGGATGATGGGATCCTCAGGCTGAAGTTGCTTTATCCTAGCAATAATATCTGAGTGTGGGGGTGCGTTGGGAGTGTCTGGAGGTATGAGGGCACCAATGACAAATTGTCCTGGTTTAAGGAGTGTGTGTGGAGGTGCATCTGCAGCTCTACTCCCCCCTTGAAGGTCTGACCTCCTGGTCAGGGCATCTGGTTTACCCATCTTTGTTCCAGGTCGGTAGTGAATTTTGAAGTCGAAGTTTGCGAGGAGTTCTGCCCAACGAGCTTGTCGTCTGTTGAGCACCTTAGATGTTGTGAAATATTCCAGATTTTTGTGGTCTGTGTATACAGTGATTTCCTTAGTTCCTTCAAGATATGGTCGCCAATGTTTGAATGCTTCCACTATGGCAAGCATTTCTTTGTCGTAAATTTCATAGTTGAGTTCTGCAGGTTGAAGTTTTCGGGAATAGAAAGCAATGGGATTGAGTCGATTGTTGTCTGAATGGGAGAGCACACCTGCAATAGCAAAGTCAGATGCGTCTGTCTCCACAACAATGGGTTTATTTGGTTGGAAGTGTTGAAGTATAGGGGCAGTGGTGAATGATTTTTTCAGAGTGTCGAATGCGTTTTGTTGAGTTTCACCCCAATCAAACTTGACTTCTTTGCGAAGGAGTTGAGTGAGGGGTGCCGTGACCTTGGAGTATGCCTTGATGAAACGACGGTAGAAGTTGGCAAAGCCAAGGAAGACTTGAACATCATGAACTGATTTTGGTGGGGGCCAGTTTGTAACAGCTTCTACTTTATGAGGGTCCATTCTGATACCTCTGTCTGAGACAAGGTAGCCTAGGAAATCAACCTCATGTTTGAAGAAGGTACACTTTTCTGCTTTTGCCCACAGTTGATGTTGTTGGAGTCGATCCAAGACTTTCTTGACGTGGGTGATATGTTCTTCCTTTGATTTGCTGACGACGAGGATGTCATCGAGGTAGACAATGACAAAGATATCCAAAAAGTCTCTTAGAACATCATTGATGAGGTTCTGGAAAGAGGCGGGGGCATTTGTGAGACCGAAGGGCATCACAAGATATTCGTAGTGTCCATAACGGGTGCGGAATGCTGTTTTCCATTCATCGCCTTTGGCAATGCGGACTTGATTGTAGGCCGCACGCAAGTCAATCTTGCTGAACCATGAAGCACCTTTGAGTCGATCGAGGGATTCTTGAATTAACGGGAGTGGGTAGCGATTTTTGCGAGTGATACTGTTGAGTTGTCGATAGTCCACACATAGGCGGAGAGTTCCATCAGGTTTCTTGACAAACAGGATGGGTGATCCAGCGGGGCTTGAGCTTGGTCGTATAAATCCTTTCTTGAGGTTTTCCTTGAGATATTCATCCAAAGCCTTTAACTCTACTTCAGATAGACTATAGATTGGGCCAAACTTAGGCTGTGCATTGCCTTCGAGTGTTATGGCATGATCATATGGTCCATGTTCTGGGAGCTTGTCGGATTTGGATTTACTAAATACTTCCAAATGAGAATGGAAGTCTGCGGGGATAATTTCCTTGAGTTTCTGAATGTCTGCGGGAGAGTCATCATCATCATCGTCCTCAGCTGGATGAGGATCAATGAGACTTGAGACTTGACTTGAGGTAGTGATTCCATAAATTTCTGCGCTCTTCATGGCAGAGCGGGAAGGATGCTGCGCTGACAAGAGATATCTTGACAGGAGCCTGAAGTGTCGAGGGTAGCGAGAGTGACGTAGTGGTGTTTGTGTTTGTCCTTGATTTCTGACAGGTTGTTGATATTTCCTTTGTTGATGTTTCCTTTGTTGTTTGGATGGCGGACTTGCAGCTTTCTTGCTGGGCAAGTTACCTGAGCTCGT